>NW_007728300.1:200686-219899 GCF_000696425.1 Galeopterus variegatus | reverse complement strand
AAAAAAAAAAAAAAAAAAAAAAAAAAAAAGAAAAATCAACATGCATTGAAATAACTATACTAAATATTAATTAGTTTGAAATACCTATATTAATGCTTATATTATTTTAATTTTGATTTTGCAAACAAAATCGAATATCTATCAGGAAATTTATTTTTTAGTTAGTTAGCAGATGATATCATCCTGAACAGATGATGTTTCCTAAACAGACAATATAAACTAGATCTCTAATGCAGGAAAAATTTCCAAGTCTTAATCTTTTTAGAAATTTTATTTTACTTTTAAAAAACACTATGACCATTTAAAAATATTTTATCTAAATTATATTTGCACATTGTACATAAAAATTAATATCTAAATATTTCTATGGATATACAATGCTCATGAAATTTTTGGTCCATTAAAAAAAAAGTGTGAGAGAAATCTCAGATGTAAAAGCTTATAGGAAAATACTTTTTCGATCTGATTAACTTACTTATTGAGCTTAGAATAACGTTTACAATTTTTGGAAAAAGAATTGACTAAATGATATGATAAACTCTGGTAAATTAAATTCCTAGAGATGAGTATGTGTTCTCAGGCAACTTCCTCCTTACTCACAGGTATATGTTTTGCATATATATTTTTTAAATATAGAATTATGTTTATTCTTTAAAATGGAGCAGTTCAAGTGGCATCTTTTGTCTGCCTTGCTGAAATTCTGATTTTAAATGCATATATGAGAACCCATTAAAATCCAGCATTATATAAATGGTTCAGAAACATCAGTATAAACCCCATGAAAAAGTTAATAATACATCATTTCTAATTTAGAAGTAAGTGTAATTTGCTCAAATGAAGCAGCTCAAAGTGCATCCTTTATCTTGCTCAAATTCTGCTTTTAAAGGCATATATTGAAATCTAGCATTGGATAAATGATTCAAAAACCTCAGTAAAGGATTAATTAAAAGACAAAGATACAGCATTCTTAATTAAGAATTATGTTTAATTTACTAAAATCAGCATCTGAAAGTTCATCTTTTATCTACCTAGCTGATATTCTCATTTTAAATGCATATATAAAATCTCAACGAAAACAAGCATCAAATAAATGGTTTGGAAACATCAGTATAAATTTAAGCAAAAGACTATGACACATCAATCCTAATTCAGAACTAAGTTCAATGCACTGAAAAAATTTTACTCACAGAACTTGCTGTGGGATAAGCCCCAATGAAAATGTGATATAAATGAGTGTGAAATTTGATGTTGCAAATATTTGGCATATATTTTTCTATTCTTATCTATCACGTCCTTCTGACAGATTGAACCATATAAAACTTGCTGCTTTTTTGGATAAAAAAAATTGAATATTGACAATTGTACAATAATTCAACCTACAGATACACAGATACCCTTATTGTTTCTTCTTCTGATTTGTCTACAAGGTCATATAAAAGTATTCTTGGGCCGGCCCGGTGGCGCACTGCTACAGTGCGCCGCTTGGGAGCATGGTGGCGCTCCCGCCGAGGATTCGGATCCCACATACAGACCGGTTCCCGCTCACTGGCTGAGCGAGGTGTGGGCGCAACACCGAGGGTTGTGATCCCGTTGCCGGTCCCGGTCCGGTACGGGCGCGACACTGAGGGTTGCGATCCGTTGCCGGACACGAAAAAAAAAGACAAAAAGAAAATAAAAAAAGTATTCTTGTATACAAGAATTTGTCTAATTGGGAGCATTGTTTAACTTCAAACTTTCCTCCAACATAAATTTCCTACAGTGGGAGACTCATAGCCTTTTGGAGCAGGGAAGGACTTTGCAAATCACCCATTCTGGTTTCTTAATTTTATAAAACAGAAAACTGTAGGACAATATTTTCTCTTTAAGGCATTTCAAATCTAGAGCAGATTTGCATTCTAGGTAGAAATTTCTTCTCTGATTATTAATTGTATTTAGGGTTAGGGTAAAAGTTAGGATTAGAGTTCTTCATTTCTGATCTCCAGAAGGAAAGTTGTATTATATAGGGCACATTAAGTCACAAATCTCACTTATCTTATAGCCAAAATCTAAGATCACTACAGTGATCTATTTTGATTCACAAATGTAAAATCATGGTTAATAAATAAAAAATAATCTTAACAAGCAGGTGAACTGTTTGTTATTTCTGTTATTCTCATCTGAATTTTCTAAGATTATGGTGTTCTTCCTACTTGCAAAATGTTTTATTGATTTGGAAAGTACTTATCCAGCATGTATGTGTCTATTCTTCAAAAGAAAAATTCAATTTTGTCTATGTCCAGATACTTTTTTAATTTTTGGTGGCTGAATCCTTGACCTTGGTATTATAATACCACATTTTAACCAACTGAGGTACAGATTCTTTTCTTTAAAGCATTCTCTAAAAACAATGTCAGACATATGATTCCCTTTTTCCAAAATGTTATTATTTATGTGGGATGTTGGCTTAAAAATCACTTATCACTTACCATTCAACAGAAACAGAAATTGGGGCTTGGGTGGGAGTTGAAGTGAAGATAGAAAAACCTACTTTGGTTTTAGCAACATGCTTTAATTTTCATATATGTTTTATTTATTCACGAAGTGTATGTATCTTGAAGCCATTCAGGGCTAATAATGGTGGTAGTGCTTATCAAGGATTATTTAGGGATTTTCAGAAACACTGGCTTGCTGGTCAGTTATACTTAAAAACATTACTAACTCCTTGTCAGAATGAAACCAAGGTTTGTCTACAAATTACTTCTCATATATTGTTTATGGAGAGTAAGGAACTGAGCAAGTTGACATGAAGGACATTTTTACTAGAATTTTATTAATTAAATCAAAATGATTAACAGTAACTTAATCTGATGAAAAAGATTTTGGGATTTCTCTTACAGCTAATTAAGCTAAATATTAACATGAATGTGTAAATTGACTGATTATTAAAGCTGTTGATCTGGAAGTTAAACTCTGCCCAATATTTTTCTGTTCACCTAGAGTCCAGATGATGGTAAAATATCAAAACTGAAAAAATTGTCTAAAATTTTTATTAAAAATATGAGTCAGGGTCTCAATGGGTTTATCAATGCACATATTTTGTTGGAGTGCCAGGAAAGACTGTAATGTGTATGTAAATTTATCTTTGTGTTAATCTGATTAACTTAAGAATTAAAAATGTAAAAATTATTTGTTCATCTGTGTGTGCCGTGGAACAGTCAGCACATTTCTTTGACTTTCAGGCCAATTGCAGTCTAAGTATATGGCATTGCAAACGGTGAGGAACAAAATCCTCTCTTCTTGTTGCTATTCTTGTTTCCAACTAAAATGCTAAATCACACCACTAAAAATATATAGTGGTGAAGCATTGCAATGTTCCAATAATTAAAAATTAAGACTAACCTTCAGTTTACCCTTTTCTATAGGTATAATAGCATATTGCAAATATAAATATTAATGTCTCTATATCAACTTGCATCATTAGAAAGAGATATAACTATCTTGTGTCCTTTCGATTTTTAAAGTAAAATTATCTTTTTAAAAATAAAATTTCCCAAATGTCTTCAAGTTTCAGCAATTATACGTGTACTTTACATGCATGTTCTAATTGTGATTGAAAGGTTTCTCATAAAAATTTATCAGCAAAACAAACTCTAATGATAAAATCTAACAATCTCAATCATTTTGTTTTTTTCTTTATTTAGGATTTATATTCCTCCTATTTCCAGAAAAAGGTTGAAGGAGCAACTCATTCTTATGAACTTTAATACAAATTAATTTACTTTCGTCAATTTGGTCCTCTCAGAAAATTTCCCTGGGGAGCAATGGCAAGCCCTCCTGCTGTCCACCCCCCTTAAACCCACCTGTTCCACAGAGGTGTCCATGCCACTTCTCTCCGCTGAGGTTGTTCCTTTGCCATCTTCTCCTCAAGTGCTGCACGACACAGTCATTCTCCGCCTGTTTAGCTTACAAGATTCTGTGACTTTTATGTGTTTTATGATAATGGTATAATGATAATACTTAGCACTTACACAACTTTTCATCATCAAAGTGCTTTCCAAACATTTACTATGAATTTTACATCAGTAAAACGAGCTGTATGTATGCCACTCCATAAATAATGAATAATCATATGAGCCAAGTGGAGGCAAAAATCTAAAACTCAGGTATTGTGACTGAGGAAGTCGTAGGACCACCTGGCTTGAGAAGAACAGTGTACCTTTGTTCAGTTTTGCTTTTTTGTGAATTTGGAGACAAGTGGCTGCTCTTCTCACACCCTGGAATCCATGTCCAAAGATTACGGCAATTTCTTTTTTGCTCTTCAATGAAAAGCCAATGGCTATCCAAGCTCTACTTCTCCTCCATTAGCATCTGAATGCTGTCCAACTTATAACTCTTTACCTCCTTCAATCATGTATCATCCTTTCATGAATTCCTCCCTAAATTTTTTACTGCCACCCTAATACTTGTGCTCATTAAAGAATTTTTGATTGCTGAAACCCACAGGTTGTTAAACTTTTATTTAAAAATGTATGGGTTTAACCAGTAATTTTCTAAAGTTTTGGACAGCATTTTGGGTTTTAGCAGCCAGTTTTGATATTGGTGTGGAGACTAGATAGGACACATCTTAGTATTTAGCCACCTGGGAGAGAAAGAATTTGCCAGAGGCCAGAGACTGCAGTAAAGAAGAATGCAATTATTATGCTGGGAGAGAAGGCTGTCTTAGTTAACAGTCTTTGTTAAAGAGAGACCCAACCTCCTTATATGATTTAGTAGCATTGTTGTCCTGCCAATGCTATTTCCTTTCTTCCCAAGATGTGTATAGTGAAAGATAATCAGAGAAATCATGTTTGTAGTACATAGAAAGGACCATAATAGCAGTTCTTGTATAAGTTAATAGGACCCTGACTAGATCTCTCTACATCCTTTAAAAATTTCTACATTAATTGTATTTATTTGAGTATTCTACACACTAGCTCTTGCATGTGTTCAAAATATCTAGTACATTCTTCCCATTCTCATTGGTCTATGTACATCCTACTCATCATTTGAGATTAGCTCAATCCTACTTTCTCCATGTGGGCTTCTCAAAGCATATTGCTTTATCATCTGAAGCTCATAAACTTTAATAAATGCATGAGATCTTACAACAAAATGTACACAGGACTTGGGGTATATTAGACCAGGGACCAGCTGAGACTTTTCCTGAATTATCATCCTAGAATGGTCTTTGGGGATCAAAGATCCTGATACATGATACCTTCTTTCATTGATCAAAAAATACATATTACATAACTACTACAATGTTGATACTGTGCTAATTATAGAATTAGAATAATTCTCTAAGGTGCTCACAGTCTAATGATGAAGCCAGCCAAATAAACTGGCAATTTCAACATATCAAAATAAGCATTAGATGAAGCATATGAAGAGCACTATATGAACAGAGAAGTGAAGTCTAATTCTGCTGCTGTGGGAAGGAGTCAGGGACGAGTCCTCAGAGCATGCAATATCTAACCCAAGACCTGAAGGATGTATAGGAATATAATGTTTAGACAGGTGAAGGTAGTGAATCAGCCTGGTAAAAAACAAGAAAGAGCACTGAAATTTGGGGTGATTGAAAATTATCCCAAGGTAGTTTGACCAAGGTGTAGAAGGTACAGGAGTTGGTGTGTGTGTGTACTGTTGGTGATGGTTGTAGGGGGATGTTGACAGGAGATGAGGTGAGAGAAATCAGAAGCATCCAGATTCTGTAAGGCCTTTTAGGTTATTTAAGGAGTTTGGATTTGATTTTAGAGCAATGGAGTGCCAATGAAGTGTTTAAGTATGATTAGTATGACATTTTTGTTATAATTACACTGGCTTGCTATATGCAAGAAAGATTGGAAGATGGAAAAACTGGAGTTGGAAGGGAACAGCTAGAATTTTTTTTAAGGAATCTATTCATTTTTTAATTGAAATGTATCAATTGTATATATTAATGGGGTACAGAATTATATTTTAATACATGTATGCAATGTGTAGTGATCAAATCAGAGTAGTCAGCAAATTAATCATTTCTTTATGATGAGAACATTTGGGCTCCTTTCTTCTAACCATCTGCGAACATATAATAAATTATTATTAGTTAGAAATGCCTAGCACTACTGTACACCTTTAGAACTTACTTTTCCTATCTAGCTGTTATTTTGTGTCCATTAACCAATCTCTCACTATTCCTCCTCCAACTTCCCCTTCCCAGCTTCTGGTAACTAGAATTCTACTCTCTACTCAAAAGTTATTTTAGTCATTCAGGTGTGAGTGCTTTGAACTAAGTCAGTGAGATGGAGATACATAGACTTGATAGGATATAATGATAGATTGGGTGTGGGGACTGAGAGAGTAGAGGAATCAAGGAAAACACTGATGAATGATTTTATGAAAGTACAGTTTTGACAAAGGCATCTATGATATCCTGGTGTATAAGATTGCAAACAATAAACTGCATGATCGTGGCACGGTTGCTTTGCAGCTTGTTAAACGATTCTATCCAAGTAGTGTTGAACAATAATTGAATATGAATCCTCATGCAGTTATTTAGTAAACCTTTACTTTGGCTTTCCTCTATTCAATACTTTAATCAATATTTTAGGAAAAATAACATTTCTATAGGAATAGCTAATATGATAGGATCTAAATTCTAACAAGTGAAAAGTTAAATTGTAAAATGCTGGGGAAAATGATAGATGATAAGATGTCACATATTACATATTATTAGTATATTAAGTATTTTGTTCTGCATTAAAGTTAAAACATAGAGCATAAGTATGGAATGAGAAAAAGTGTTATTTTCCAGGCATGCAAATATCTAATAATCCAACTGTATGATGCTGCTACTTAAAAAATTCACAAAATGCTGATCTTTAATAAAATTATTGAACACACCACTGCTCTGGTACCAATTTTCTGTATTAGTCTGTTCTGTTGCTTATAACAAAATACTTGGAACTGGGTACTTTGTAAGAAAACAAAATTTATTGCTTACAGTTTTGGAGGCTGGGAAGTCCAAAGTCCAGGGAACACATCTGGTGAAGGCCTTGATAGTGACAGTGACTCAGGGGGCTCACATGGCAAAATGGCAGAGCAGGGAGAGAGAGGCTCTCATGTGTTCTCCTTTTAAAGCCCTCAGAACCATGCACATGACCACCACTATTAATCCTTTCATTAGGGCATGGTCCTCAGAATCTAATCACTTCTTCAATTACCCACCTTTCAATTACCATAGTAGGATTTCCCACCCTACACAATTACAGTGGGGATTAAGCTTCAATGAATTTGGGGAGCCATTCAATCCACCACAGCTTGTTATAGCAGAAATTTAAAGACAATTTCAAATGGGCTTATTAAGCACACGGCAACTTCAGTATCTTAGAAGAAAAGTTTGTTTAAGTCAAAAGAGCCTGTGTTTTTTTTCTTTAATTATTAAAAACTGAGCTCTTATACAGAGGGTCTCAAGAATACTGAAAATGTTCTATTTCTTATATAAGATGAATTTATTTTTTTTAAAAGTTGTTTTCTTAATGGTATATCAATATAATATATACTTTTTGTATATGTATTACTTTACAGTACATAAAATATACTCTTACTTTAAGCTAAATCCCAAGCCTGTACTATAGAATTAAGAAATACTTTTTTGTTCAGAGCAAATTTTTTCCTCACCTGACCAGACTAGGTAAAGTTTCATGAGCTGGAATAGGGAGTAGAGGGTAAGAAAAGAAAACTGTAAAGTGGCTCAGAAAAGGTCTGTGGCCCCTGAACCCTTCCCATATTTCTCTCCCAACTCAGGGTTAATTCTGGATTGTAAGGATAATAGATCTCAGATAAGTATGGAGGCGTCTGAAAGTAGAGAGGTCTTGTGTCCCCCTTCACATTTGGAGCTGAAAAGTGACAACCTTGCAGGGTTCTTTGTGCCCCAGCATGCTTAAGCCCTCGAGTAGAGACACCTCACAGTGTATAGAGGCAGAGAAATCCTGAGGTAGCCTTGTTGAGTTTGATGGTGACTGAGAGTAGTAGGGGATAGTAGCCCATGTATTCTATGCCTTTAAGAAGTGTGCATAGGAAAGTGTCAGAGAAAACTGCTAGATCGGTTTGGAGACTGTGCCAGTAGTTGGCAGCATGATCAGTCAGAGACAAGATGGGAACCCAGACTTCTGATAGGTAAGTATGAAGGGTTGATAATGCCTGGAGACCAGATGGTACAATGTGCAGGGAGATGACAGTGCAGACAGATGATGACTAAAAATCAGTCTCTCAGCCTAGTGCCTTGGCACTATGTGAGCCTGGTCACTTGGAACTTAGAGAAGGGCAGGGATATGGTAACTGGACTGAAAAAACTCCAAACTCTCTAAGAAAACCCTGAATTGTCTAAATCTACCAAGAACAGAGTGTATAGTTGCTGCTGTTAGGCAGGATGGGGACTTGAAAGAGAGATGTAATTAAGAAAGTTACTTTTTTTTGGTGTATAGTTGATTGAGTTTATGACAAGAAAATACCATACCAGCTTGAGTAGGAAGTTTGAGTATTAGCTTAAAAAGAGGCAGCTTTTAAGTTATACAAAAAAAAAAAAAAAAAAAAAAAAAAAAAAGTGCTTTGATAAAAGTTTTAGTTTTAAAGCCATAAGATGTTTAGAAGTATGGAGGGAGAAACTTAGGTAGGATTATACCTTTAAGAGATTTATAGAAGAAAGATGCCATAGAAAGATGTTATATGGAAGTTATAATTCTAAGTTTCCTTTTAAATTTCATAATTTTATGTGTTTGGAAATGTGTTCTCTATTTGCCTAACATTTGTGATGATGTATATTAGAACACTTCTGAAAAATAAAAGGTACTTTTCTTCCTTTCCTTTTTATTACAACTTTTATGTCCCCTTTAAGAGCTTCTATTAAAAATTAACCAACCGACCATTGGGTTGAAATTAAAAAGGTCAAAAAAAAAAAAAAAAAACCACCAAATTTTTAAATGAATATTAACTGATGCATTAACATATAAACTAAGTGAAAACTTAAAAACTTTTGATAGTTATTATGAAGCAGCATAGAATTATTGTGAAAATAAAATATAAAATGAATAAGACAGGATGCAAAATTTGTTTTATATTATGATTCCAACCAGAGTAAAATTATGTATGTATTAGGTGAGAACTGAAAGAAAGTATGGGAAAGTGAAAATTTTTATTATTGATTGTTGGCAGTGTCACTGATTTTTGAAAACTTTAAAATTCCTTCCCATTATTATAAAGTTGCTTACACAAAACCTTATAAAATGAAGAAAAAAATTTTTTTTGCTTATGCATTTATAGACACTTTTGAACATTTCAGGTAAAATTTAAAAATGGATCTCCTTTAAAAGTAAGTGTAAAGTATACATACTTTTTTATCTGGCTTTCAATAGAAAATATTTTATGAAGGGAAAGTTTGTTAGCAGTGAGGAAATTACACAGAATAAATTATAAAGCTATTTTAATTGTTTAGGAGGTGTTTAGGAAAAAAGAAATTTTATTGGTTTTTAAACATTGTAAGTAAGCCATTTTAGAAGAGACATTGTTTGTTCTATGCAACAATTTTTAATTCAAATACAATAAAGCTAATTTAAGAGGAAATCCTGGAATACATGCCATTCATAATTTGAGAAACAGTACTTTGGATTTTGTTAATTAATATGTGTGAGGGTACTTTAAAATATTCATGGATTTGTATTACCTTTTAATTCTATTTTTCCACAAAATTTTTGTAATTCCCTCATATGTATATACTCTTTGTTGATAATTATGTGCTATGCATTGTGATAGGGATTCAAAATGAAAATCAACTACATTTTAATTTATTAAAATGTTAAATCTGCATAAGGATTTTGTGAAAGGATTGCATACAGAAATTGTGTGGTTTTGTAAATTTCATGGGAAAGTGGTGAAAAAATTTATGTCGCCGTATATTTTTATGTCTTCTCAGTCCCAATGATCATGTCATTCAAAATTACTGAGTTCCAGAAGAAACCTAACCTGTAAACACACACACAAATCTTACTTTCTTAAATGTTGAAATGCAGTGTGTCAATATGTAGGGTCCTATCAAAATTTTCAATATGTACATAGGTAATTTAAAATATATGCTCACACATGAGTAAATATTTTCTTTTAATTGATAGATAATTTCAAGTCTGCTTGAGGCAAACGTTATCATGAAGAATATTCTTTTATATTAGATTATAAGCCCTTTAGTTTTTATTCCTGCATTTTTTTCTGTCTCATTTACAAACCTTTTTATTTGGTTTACTTTAAAATGATTATTTAACATCTTTTCAGTTTTACTTTTAAAATTTAAGAATGCATTTTAATAGGAAAACAAGGAAATTAAGACCAAAAGTATGGACAAGTTGATCCTACATCAAAAGCATCCACTTGTTTTGATAACATACTCATCTGTTAAAATAAAATGTTAGAATTTGAAAAAAAAAGAATGCATTTTAGAGGAATATAATAAAAAATCTCTTTTTTGGGGGAAGGTGGTAAAAGAATCCTTCTAACTAGACAGGTCTTTCTTATGAGAGAGTTACTCTTATTTTTTAATTGGAGAGCCCTACAATTATAATATATATGTACATGAACATTTATTCCCTAGACTTTATGAAACTACAAAAAATAGTTACACTTACCTTTAGGTATCTAAAATTGGTGAAGAAAGGGAACTCTTCATTTCATATTCATGCCATGAGTAAGTTTTACTGTAAAACCAAGGGTATTTCATTCTGCAGTCAATGTTTCCTGAGCTAGGTTTGGGAAAAAATGAAGTTACAGGCAATTTAAATAAAACAAATTTGACAAGTCTTCTACACGGAAAAGTTTTAGAGAAGAGATTGTAAAAAGCTTCAGAGTTTTAGGAGAAAGTTCTCCTTTTTCTGATAAATGCTATAAATTAAATGGTGATTTATTTTTTCAGCAGAATAATATAATTAGGTAAACCATTCCATCCATGGAATAATTTTAAAGTTATTTCTTTTTTTCTCCCTAACTGGACCAAGTAGGTGGTATAAACATTCCTTTGGAGCTGGTGTTGATTTTTATGATCTTATTTTTATTGCTTATAATTTTGACAGTTTATTCAAATTTATAATCTTTCTCATTAAATTGCTCTGACTCTCAAAAGTAGAGAAAGCGTAATGTCTTTGAGGTTGAGAAGAAACAGGGTTGCATTCCTAAGCCTGTTCAGGACAAACAAAATGTCAGTGAAATCACACCACAAGGAAAAAATGCAGGATTTTTCAGGTGGCTCATGATGAGTGTGAACATGAATGGTATTGATCTAGGATGCCATCAGAACTAGGAGAGAAGTTTGCCAGCTGCAAATAGTGTTTGATTCAGTTTACTATGTGTATTAGTCCATTCCCATTGATTATAACAAAATACATGAAACTGGGTAATTTATAAAGAAAACAAAATCTAATGCTTACAGTTTTGGAGGCTGGGAAGCCCACCGGGCAGAGAATACATCTGGTGAATACCTTGATGGTGGCGACAGTGACCCACTGGTCTTGTATTGCAGAAAATGGCAGAGCAGAGAGAGTAACTTCTTAGGCGCTCTTTTAAAATCCTCAGAACCATGCCCCTGACCACCATTATTAATCCATTCACTAGGTCATGGTCCTACAATGTAGTCATCTCTTCAAGGCCCCACCTTTCCATTACCGTAATAGGATTTTCCACCCTCAACAGTTACAGTGTGGATTAAGTTTTTTGGGGGTGGGGGGCATTCAACCCAAGGCACCATGTGTGCAGAAAAAGAAAACTACAGTAGTTTAAACCCTGTAGTAGAACACTGTCTTTGGCTAATTCACTTGAGCCTAGAAGCTTTCATAATATTCCTCATACTTTCATCCTACTTCCACCTCAGCATATTTTATCACCTTGATATGTATGGAAGCTTTAGTTTTCTTTCCTGTAGAGAACGAGGGAGTTTTATTGGAGGAAGTGGCTGGAAGGAGTGCAGGAGATGCGGCAGACCCCTGGGACTAAGTGTCAGCTCTAGAGTTAGTGGAGTCAAGGCCCCAAACAGAAGATTTTCTCATAATGAAAGGTTTGGTGAGACTTTATTAAGGAAGAGGTGATTGGCTAAAGCTGAATGAAATGTTCAAGAGATCTTTTTTGAGACTTTGGGCCCCATCGGAATGATTTCTTATGAAAAAATGTGGCATAAGTTTTGGGAGAAGCCAATCTTTCCACCCCTGCCTAGATACCTTCACCATTCCCAAGGGTTGGAAGTTTAGGAAACCTACAGAGATAGTATTTGTGGTTTGGATATTGGAAGACAGGTGATCATAGTGAGGAGACTTATATGAGTGGCTTTCATGAACACAAGCTGTGGGCATATTTGAGCCGTGGAAAGAAAGGAAACAGGCCAGATTCCATGTGGTGCCTACAGCTGGAAGCAGCTTGGTACAAAAAGGATATGTGGTTTACTGTCACACTGAGAGTGAGAAATATGTCTAGATAGTCATGAGGAAGAACATTGAGAAACTTACTGTTTCAATGTCATGATTCTGAAGGTTCCAGTTTAAATTAGAGCCAGTATATGTTTGTCAGTAATTAGGGATGTGAATACATATGACTCTTGGAAATCTAGATCGTTGGAACATGATGATTCCTATCATGTGGAGGCTACTAATGAGAGCATGACTATCATAATGAAGAGGAAATTCTACTTAGACTGAGTCTTAGGTTGAAAACTCAGAGTTTGGAAAAGGAAAATATCGTTTATACGTGAAAAATTCAAATAATGTCAACAATTAGTCTCTTTTTAAAAAATCAATTAATTTGTTATTGGAACATAGTTAATTGTACATATTTGTGGGGTTCAGCATTGAATATCAATACCTGTGTGCAATATGTGATGATCAAATCAGGATAATTAGTATATTCTTCATTACACAATGTAACTGACCTTTATGGCCCTTTACCAATTTCTCCCTTCCCCCCTCCCACTCCCCCTAGCAATTACTTTCTAAAGGATAAGTACACAGCTTTTGAATCTGAGAACCTAGTTTCAAATCCCAACTCAGTAACTTACCAGCTCTTTGATCTTAGACATCTTACTTAATGTCTCTGAATCTTAGGTTTTTCTCGTAAAAATATTAGTAATGATAATAACACCTCTCTTAGATTTATTACATAGAGGGCCTGTTAGTTAGCAAATGCTTCATGAATATCAACTGTTATAACTATCATTATTATTATTACTCTTATTATTTCAGAACATACTTCTTATGAATAGGTTTTTAGTCTACAAGAAAACACGCCTTTTTTGGCATATAAAATTGTACTTATTCTTTGCTACTAAGAATTTGTTAATGAGAATTTTTCTCACATGGTTTTGTACTTTATTCCTTAACATGCAAGATATACGTGGTATGCTGGATACCTGAATAAGTGCTGTCTCAAGGGAGAAGTAAGAAACAGCTAGTCATGGCTCTGTAAAACCTTCTCAGGAGTTAGAGTCAGCAACATTAAGCAGACACACCTTGTGTATGTGTGCGTAATGACACTGGCAAGCAGTTTGTTGAAAACAAATGAATCAACTGTTCTTTACTGTGCAAAAACCAAATCTGGAATACCTAATGTAGGAACCATCTTGACTGACTTGACAGATATTTGAAAATTGTGTAGGCTGAGTCTATAAAGAATGCTAGGGTATCAGTCACCTTTGCTTAGTCCACTGTCACATTATTCTCCAAAAAATTCCTGAGGAAAAAAGGGAAATTTAGTTCCTATAGCTTTTGTTTAGCAAAGCCAACCACAGTGAAATAGAACAGTTAGTGAGGAAATGTGTGCAATTTCTAAATTAAAGTAAATTTTGTTAGCTGAAACAGTACTTCAAAATTGGCCAAGAGACTAAAAACAGTTTACACTGGAGAAACCCAGCAAATTAGCGTATGTGGGAGTATTCTAACAAAGCTGCTGCCAGTAAAAACATAGATATCCTTATAAAATTGTTTTATCTGAAACAAGTTTTAACAGATAGAAGTTTTGAATATCCATAGACTTTAATAGTAGGATAGTCATGAAAACTGCCATACTTTTGTTATACTAATGTTAGTATTCAGAGATATTATGTCTACTTTATGAGTTCTACCCAAATGAGTTCTGTAATCACATAACAAAAGCTCACTTCATAATATTGTCGGTATGCTTTATTTTTACCCAGAAGGCATTTTTATATGAACTTATTTTTCCCACTGACTTAAGAAAGGACTTTGCCTGATCTGTGTGTATAAAAAGAGAGATTTAATGTTAATTTCATTTAATGAGAAAATGGAAATGTTGGTAAGGAGAGGGTGAACTTTGAAACTTTTACATGTTAATTTTTCCTGATCAGGTTTTACTTGGCATAAATTATGAAAAGGAGCTCAACGCAATCCATTCAAAAAGAGATGGGCTTTATATAACTATCCAGACAGACTGGAGGTAACCAAATTCCTTCAGCTAACAGTATTGGAAACTCCAAATGTCAGAGGATCCTACATTTTCTGTTCAAGAGTGGCACTTCTTTTTTGAGCATTATTTAGATCTTTATAAAAAGATGTCATAGTAATTATCATTAAAATTAAAGAAAAATGTAAAATAGGTTTTTAGAATGTATTCTGCTTGTGAAATAAATTAACTGATTATATATCTTCAGAACAAAAATTCCTACCTACTTAAATTTTTATTTTTATTATTTTCTTAGTTCCAAAGTCTTACAATTTTTCTTTTTAAAGATAGAAAAGATACAATTTTTCTTTTTTCTATTAAAATGCCCACATTTCTTCATTTTACCCAAAGGAAAACCCTATGAAGTAGGAAAATTATTGCTCAAGCTTTACTGATAAGGAAATGGAAACACTGTCCATGGCCCGCTGTGGTCTTCCAGTAGACACATGTGAATGGAAGAGTAGTAAGAATGGCTTGCAAGAGTGCGAGGCAGTTATCAAAAGAGCACTGGGCTGAGTCAGAGAACCAGGAACCGAGTTGTCTTCTGCCATTTCCTACTGTGTGAGAGGTTGGTCATGTCAATGAAACTCTCTGATCTTTAGCATGGAGTTTAAATAATTTTTTAAAGCAAATAACTACTTCTTCAACTAAGTGTAATCCTAACACGTGAGCTGAGTTTGTTTTCTCATCTCTTCTTTTTCTAGAAATGACAATATATGAAAATGTCTGATAATGCCAAAATATTATCCAACTCTGGTACCTAATAGTTAAACTAATAGCTACCATTATAATTTATCAAATATGTCTTTATATTTTGCCAATAAAACATTTATTTGTAAGCCTCTGGCATAATGTTAAAGTTTTCTTTCAAGAGGATGCCTGCAATAAACCCACTTTTCAAATTTATTTGTGCATGGCACTTCAGAAAACTAGATGGAATAACAAATTTAGGCAAAATTCTGATATTTTTTTCTCCATGAGTCCAAATGTCTGAATATCTAGTAAGATCCAAAAGATTTACTGAATTTATCTTTTTGTCCATATGTTAGTGTCCTAAAGTCATAGATGTGGCCACTAAATTTGATAGTTTTCTCTCCCTGTTGCAAATCAATTAAAAAAAAAACCAGCTGGTGGAAAACCCTGACTTTTTCCCTTGACTAGTAGAATAAAAACACAAAAATAAATTGCTATTCTCATAAAAATGAATATGTTTAAAATGTCGAAGGATGTTTACTTCAGGACTTTCATTGTAAATATAAAGGCTATAAAATGCTAATCATAATATTATAGTCTTTTATAGAGAGGGACTGAAAATGGGAAGGTAGAAAGTTACTAGAAAAGACAACCTGAGGACCTTATTTCCCTAAGTCCTTTCCTAAGGAGTATTACAAGCATTCTATTTGTCAAAAAGACACAACCTTTTACTAATTAAAATATTTTAAATTTTATTTTTGCAAATACAATTATTCAACAATCTCTGTGGATCATTTGAGCTTGTCTCTTGTTATGAAGTAGTATTATAAATGTATGCATCTTTTAAATTTATCCTTAAATACTTATACTTCAGGAAAATTACTAATAGTGGAAGAACTATAACCAGAAATTCGGATAGGTAGAAACATGAACACTAGAAATGCTTAAGTATAGTAAATATGTTAACATTAGTAGGCAATCCTGCTACAGCTATAAAAATTCAAATGGAAACAATTATTTAAAAGTTTAAAGTGAATCATAAACAAGAATAAAATGCTTTTCGTAATATCCATCATAATATATACTTTAAAAAAAGAGTTTCATATGTTTTCTTCAAGGGTTCTTTCCTGAATGACTTGAGAATTACAGATTGCTTCCCCTCACTACACCTGAGACACTCTCAAATGTTCTGCATCAGAGGTGTGAAAAACAATCCATATACAGCAAAGTACATAAAACATAAATGTGAAACTTAATGACTTACAGTAAAGCAATTATACATGGAACTTTACAAATAAACTGGCAGCTCTCTGCCTTTCCCTTCCCAGTTACAATTCCTTCCTCCCCCTCCCCTAAAGGTAATCATTGTCCTGTAGTTTTTGGTAATAAATTCTTTGCTTTTTAAAATAGTTTTCCATGCGTAAGATTGAATCCCTAAACAATACACCTTTTAAACATTATATAAATAGAATAATATTGAATGTATTCTTTTGTGACTGGCTTTTTTTGCTTAAGTTTGTTTTTCAAGTTCATCTATGTTGTTAGGTGTAGTTCTATCTACACTTATCTATTTCCAAAATATTTTTGCCATCCTAAATGTAGACTCTATACCCATTAAGCAATAATTTTCGTTATTCCTTTCCCCATGCTGTTAGTGGTAACCTCTAATCTATTTTTATCCCTGAATTTTTTTCTTTTGTTTTGATTTGTATTTTCTAAATTGTCCCGTGATAATTGTATATATTTATGGAGTACAGTATGATTTTTGAGTACAGTGTGCAAGTATTATATTAGGGTATTTAGCATATCTGTCACCTCAAAAATTTGTCACCTTTTTGTGTTGGTGCATTGGTAGCCTCTCAAATAGCTACTTGAAGTTATACAGTGATTTGTTGTTAACTGTGGTCTCGCTGTGTTGGTATAGAACACTAGATCTTATTCTTCTTATCTGTCTACAATTTTGTATCCATTGACCACCCTCTCTCCATCTGCCCCCCTTCTCCCTCCCCTTATTAGTCTCTGGTAACCACTATTCCACTCTCTACTTCTATAAGATCAACTTTATTAGAATCCACTAATGAGTAAGGACATGCAGTATTTCCCTTTCTCTGCCCAACTTATTTCACTTTATGTAATTTTCTCCATGCTCATTCGTGTTGCTGCAAATGGCAGAATTTAATTCTTTTTACGGCTGGATAGTATTCTATTGTGTATGTATACCACTTTTCTTTATCCATTCATCCATTGATGGACATTTTGGTTGGTTCCAACTCCTGGCTATTATGAATAGAGCTGTGATGAACATGGGAGTGCAGGTATCCCTTTGACTTGTTCATTTCCTTTCCTTTGGATATATACCCAGTAGTGGAATTGCAGGATCATATGGTAGTTCTATCTGCAGTTTTTGAGAAATATCCATACTGTTTTCCATAATGACTGTACTAATTTACAGTCCCACCAACGGTGCAGAAGAGTTTTGCTTTCTCTGCATTTCACCAGCATTTGTTATTCTCTGTCTTTTTGATGATAACCATTCTAACTGGGGTGAGATGATATCTCACTGTAGTTTTGATTTGCATTTCTCTGGTGATTAGTGATGCTGAACAGTTTTTTTCATACACCTGTTGGACATTTGTATGTATTCTCTTGAGAAATGTCTATTCAGCTTGATAAAATTTGGGTATGTTGTTCCACCAAAATGCATGTCAAAATTGGATCCCCAATGTGGCAGTGTTGGGAGCTGTTTGGGTCATAGAGGGTGGATCTCTCATGGACAGGTTAATATCCTCCATGGGTGGGTGGTAGTGAGTGTTCTTGCTCTGTTAGTTCCCATGAGAGCTGGTTGTTTAAAGGACCCTGACACCTCCCCCTTTCTCTCTTGCTTCCTCTTGCCATGTGATCTGCTTGTATCTGCAGGCTGCCTTGCCACTTTCCGCTATGAGTAGAAAGCAGCACGAGGCCTGCGCCAGATGCAGCTGTCTCAGAATTGTAAGCCAAATAAACCTCTTTTCTTTATAAATTACCCCGTCTCAGGGGTTCTCTTATAGCGACAAGAAAAAAAATGACTAATACACAGCTCATTTGCACATTGTTTAATAGGATTATTATTGTTGTTATTGTTTTACTGTTGAGTTGCTTGAGTTCTTTGTATATTCTGGATATTAATCCCTTGTCAGATGCATAGTTTGCAAATATTTTCTCCCATTCTACAAGTTGTCTTTTTGCTCTGTTGATTGTTTTTTTTTTTTTTTGCTGTGCAGAAGATTTTTAGTTTGGTATTATCCTATTTGTTTATTTTTGCTTTTGTTGCCTGTGCTTTAGAAGTCTTAGAAAATCTTTGACCAGTCCTGTTTCCTAAAGTGTTTTCCTTGTGTTTTCTTCCAGAAGTTTTATAGTTTTGAGTCTTACATTTAAATCTTTAATCCATTTTGAGTTGGTTTTGGTATATGGTAAGAAATAGGGATCTAATTTTATTCTTTTGCATGTGGATCTTGAAATTTTCCCAGCACCATTTATTGAAGAGAATATCCTTTCCTCAATATATATATGTTTTTGGCTCCTTTGTCATGTATGTATGTGGATTTATTCCTGAATTCTCTATTCTGTTACATTGGTCTATGTGTCTGGTTTTGTGCCAGTATTTTGCTGGTTTGATTACTATCACTTTGTAGTATATTCTGAAGTCAAGAAGTATGATGCCCCTACTTTATTCTTTTTGCTCAGGATTGCTTTGGCTATTCAGGGTCTGTTGTTTTGTACAAATTTTTGAATTGTTTTTTCTGTGTCTGTGAAGAATGTCATTGGTAGTTTGATGGGGATTGCATTGAATCCATAGATTGCTTTGGGTAGTACGGTCATTTTGACGATATTGATTCTCCCAATCCATGAGCATGGGATGTCTTTGCATTTTTGTGACTTCTTTAGTTTATTTATTAGTGTTTTATAGTTTTTCTTGCAGAGATCTTTCACCTCCTTGGTTAAATTTATTCCTGGATATATATATATATATATACATTTATTCCTGGAAATATATATATATATA
>NW_007728300.1:172537-200676 GCF_000696425.1 Galeopterus variegatus | reverse complement strand
TATTCCTGGATATATATATATATATATATATATATGTATATATATATATATATATATATATATATACACATACACACACACACACACATATATATATATTTTGCTATTGCAAATGGGATTGCTTTATTGATTTCTTTTTCTGCTAGTTTGTTGTTGTTGTATAGAACTGCAGTTGATTTTTTTGAGTTGAATTTGTATCCTGCAACTTTACTGAATTTGTTTATCAAGTCAAGGAGTTTTTGATAGAATCTTTAGGTTTCTTTCTTATAAAATCATGTCATCTGCAAACAGAGACAATTTGACTTCCTCTTTTCCAATTTGGGTGCACTTTATTTCTTTCTCTTGCCTAATTGCTCTGGCTAGGATTTCCAGTACTATGTTGAATCAAGTGGTGGGAGTGGGCATCCTCATCTTGTTCCAGTTCTTAAGGGAAACTTGCTTTTCTCTGTTCAGTAAGATGTTAGCTGTGGGTTTGTCATATATAGCCTTTATTTTATTAAGATACTTTCCTTCTATACCTAACTTGAGAATTTTTATCATGAGAAAATAGTGAATTTCATAAAATGCTATTTCTGTGTATATTGAGATTATCGTATGTTTTTTTCTTTCATTCAGTTCATGTGGTTTGTTATGTTTATTGGTTTGTGTGTGTTGAACCATACTTGAATCCCTGGCATAAATCCCATGTGATCATGATATGTAATCTTTTTAAGGTGCTGCTGGATTCTGTTTGCTAACATTTTATTGAGAATTTTTGCATCTATGTTCATCAGGGATTTTGGCCTGTAGTTTTCTTTTTTTTCTTTTCTTTTTCTTTGTTTTTATTGTATCCTTGCCTGGTTTTGGTATCAGGGTAATGCTGGCCTCATGGTATGAATTTGGAAGAATTCTGTCTACCTCCAATTTATGAAATAATTTAAGAACTATTGGTATTAATTATTCTTTAAATGCTTGGTAAAATTCAGCAGTAAAGCCCATCTGGTTCTGGGCTTTTCTTTGTTGGAAGACTTTTTATTACTGTTTCAATCTCATCACTTGTTATTGGTCTGTTCAGGTTTTCTATTACTTCTTGGTTCATTCTTTTTAGGTCGTAAGTGTCCAGGAATTTATCCATTTCCTCTAGGTTTTCAAATTTATTTGTTCGTATTTGTTCATAATAGTCTGTAATGATCCATTTGTATTTCAGAGGTGTCAGTTGTAATGTCTCCTTTTGCCTTTCTAATTTTATTTGTTTAGGTCTTTTCTCTCTTTTTTTTTCTTGGTTATTCTGGCTAATTGTAAATTTTGTTTATCTTTTCAAATAACCAACTACCAACTTTTCATTTGATTGATCTTTTGCATTGTATTTTTAGTCTACATTTCATTTATTTCTGCTCCGATTTTTCTTACTTTTTTCCTTCTACTTATTTTGGGTTAGGTTTGTTCTTGTTTTTCTAGTTCCTTGAGGTGAATTGTTAGGTTGTTTATTTGAAATTTTTCTATTTTTTCAATGTAGGCATTTACTGCGATACTTTCCTTTTAGTACTGCTTTGGTTGTATCCCATAGGTTTTGATATGTTGTGTTTCTGTCTTCATTTGTTTCAAGGAATTTTTTGATTTTCTTTTTAATCTCTTCTTTGATCATTGGTCATTCAGGAGCATGTTGTTTAATTTCCTTGTATTTGTGTCATTTTGAAAGATGCTCTTGTTATTGATTTCTAGTTTTACTCCACTGAGTTTTGTTATGATTCTGATTTTTTAAAATTTGTTGAGAATAGTTTTGTGGCCCAGCATACAGTCAATCCTGGAGAATGTTTCATCTGTTTTTCATTTGCAGGAAATATAGTTTTTCATTCCTTCACTTTCAGAATATGTGTGTTTGTAAGCAAACTGCATTTTTTGTAGGCAGCATTTTGATGGATCTCATTTTTAAAATTCATTCACCTAGTCTTTGTCTTTTAACTAGAGCATTTAATCCATTCACATTAAAAGTCAGGGCCGAGCCCGTGGTGCACTCAGGAGAGTGCGGCGCTGGGAGCACAGCAGCGCTCCCGCCGCAGGTTCGGATCCTATATAGGGATGACCGTTGCGCTCACAGCACTCACTGGCTGAGTGCAGTGCGGCCGGTCTCAAAAAGGACAAAAAAAAAAAAAAAGTCATTACTTATTAATGAGGTCTTAATCCAGTCATTTTGTTGGTTGTTTTCTGATTATTTTGTGTATCTTTTGTTCCTTTCTTTTTCTCTTATTGTTTATCCATGTGGTTTGATGGTTTTCTGTATTGATAAGGTTTTATTCCTTCCTCTCTTTATTTTGTTTATCTATTCTACAGTAAGTTTTATATTTTCAAGTGTTTTTATTATGATTGTTATCATTCTTTCTCTTTTAGACATGGTACTCCCTTAAGCTTTCTTGTAAGCCCAGACTGGTGGTGATGAACTCCCTTAATTTTTGCTTGTCTGAGAAAGATTATTTCTTCTTCATTACTGAAGGGTACCTTTGCTGGGTATAATATTCTTGGCTAGCAGTTTTTTCTCTTTTGGTACTTTGACTATATCATTCCATTCTCTCCTGGTCTATGGGATTTCGGCTGAGAAGTTTGCTGTTAGTGTGATGGGAATTCCCTTATAAGTGACTTGATACTTGCTGTTTTTAGAATTCTCTCTATGTCTTTAACTTTTGACAATTTGACTAAAATGTGTCTTGGAGAGGACCTTCTTGTGTTGAATCTATTTGGGGATGTTTAAGCTTCCTAGATTCACATATTCATATCTTTCCCAAGACTAGGGAAGTTTTCAGCCATTATTTTATTAAATATGTTTTCAATATATTTTTGTTTTCTTATCCTTCAGGAATGCCCATAATTTGAATATTTGTTTGCTTAAGCATATATCATAAATATCATAGCCTTTGTTCATTTAAAAACTATTTATTTTTTTGTCTTCCTGGGTTATTTCAAAACAGCTGTTTTCAAGATCAGAAATTCTTTCTTCTGAAGAGTATTGTTAATACTCTTTGATGTATTTTTAATTTCATTCAATGAATTCTTCAGTTCCAAGATTTTGGTTTGATTTTTTTTAATGATATTTATATCTTTGTTAAATTTTCATTCAGATCACAAATTGTTTTTCTGATTTCATTGAATTGTTTGTCTGTTCTCTTGAGTTTCCTGAAGACTATTAATTTGAATTCCTTTTCTGGTAAGTCAGCAATTTATGGTTCTTTGGGATCCATTACTGGAGCATTAATGTGTTGCTTTGGTGGGGCCATGTTTCCTGTTTTCTCATGTTTTTGTTTCTCTGTGTTGATATCTGTGCATGCAGTGGAACAGTCACTTCTTTGAATTTTGTAGTTTGGCTTGTATGGGGAAGGATTTTCACCTGTGAGTGTCTTTGGGTGTTGGTTGGGTAGAGTACAATTGCTTTGTTCTGATGGATACAGTGGAGTAGACTGTATGTAGTTTCTTCAGCTGTAATCCACTTTCACTATGTCTGTGCATGCCTCAGTGTCCTATGCTTGGGAGGTTTATGGTGGTAGTGGCACAGCTTTGCTGGGGATGCGCTCACTTTGCTGGTTCTCAGGCTGGGGGTGTGAACATGCTCACTGTGGCTCAGTCATTTCAGGAGCTGGTTAACTGAGGATGATGTTTCTGGATTGGTTTTCAGTCTGCAGGTGTGGGTGTGTGGTGTGTCATGGATTCTGGGGCTGGTTCACCAGTGTCAGGGTCACCATGCTGATTTTCTGACCAGGTGTGGGCCTGCCAAGCATGCACCATGCAGGCTGTTTCTCACTCAGATGTGTGTAAGTGTAATGGCTTAAAGACTCAGGGGCAGGTCCACCAGGGGTGTGATAATTGGACTGTTCTCTGAGTCAGGAGTGTGGGCATGCTGTGGCTTGGATAGTTGGGTGTGGGTCTGCCAGAACCCAGTCCAATGTGCCACTTCTTGGAGCCAGGTGTGAAGTCGTGCTTTCCTTAAGAATTTGGGAGGGGGTCTGCCAAGGGTGGGGCTGCTAAGCCACATCTTGGATAGTTAGTGAGGCTACCAGGTGGGGCTGAAGAGAGAGGGTCTTTCCAGTTGCTTCTTAGCAGTAAGTGAGGCTGCTAGGTGGGGCTGCAGAGAGGGGCCTAGGCAACTGCTTCTTGGGAAATGGGCAAGGATGCTAGATGAAGCTGCAGAGAGGGAGCCTAGCCCTCTTCTTCTCAGGTGGTGGATAAAGCTGCTAGGTGGGACTGTTGAGGGCAAGACTGCCTGGATACTTCTTTGGGAGAATGTGGATGCACTTTAGTTCTGGTGGCTTGGGGTGTATTTGTTAGGGTAGAGACCTGTGAACTCTTTTTCCAAGTTGAGAACTTGGGTGCACATAACTCAGTCCACTGGTATGATGGGGGTGTCTTTTGTCTGTCTGATCTCTGCCTGGGGACATGGGAGTGCCTCAGTTCAGAGGCCCAGGATTGGCTTCTCAAATGTGCAGGACTGAAGTCATGGCCACTCTTGAGTCCAGGCTTCAAGCCACTGGGATCAGGGTATTATAGTGTATCCTGTGAGGAAGTGAGTGGTTACTAGCCCAGGGCAGGACATGCTCCTGCAATGGTTCTGATTTCAAGATGGAACCTTACTACATTGGCTTTATTCACAAGGCTGGGGGTGGGGAGTACAGAGTGTGCACTTCTGTTCTGGAGCAATGCAGTGTGTGTGTTCTAGGAAGCTCCCCACACTTGGCTCCAGGGCTGTGGAATCTTTCTGCAATATTTAGTGGCCTATTAGTTGTTCTGATCCTTTTCTGTGAGACGGATGTGCCAGGCACCTCTACTTTCTCATTTTCCTTATTTCTAATAAGCTTGAGCCTCTTTTCTTACATTTATTGGCCATTTGGCCTTCTTCTTTTTTTTTTTTTTTTCCTAATGTGCTCTTTCCAATCTTCTGTCCATTTTCAATTGTGTTATTGGTCTTTTCCTTATTGATTTGTGGTCATTCTTTATATATTTTAGGTATAAGCTATTTGTCAATTATGTATATTATGAGGAAATTAAATAATGCCACTGTGGCATATTGACTATTTTGAGTTAAAACTGCTTGAAAAACAGCAGGTGCAAGAAGATCACTCTGATCTTTTTGCTGCATTTTAGAAGCAGGAGATGATATTCCCATGTGAAAGATGTCCTCCCTATACCAGAAAGAAAGAACATTCTTATTATCAAGGACTGAAAGTTGAGACTCCGAGAATTCTGTACAGATTGTTTTAAAATAACTCCTATCTTCAAGCCTTCCGACATAATTTAGTTACTTTTTCACAACTTAACTAATCTTTGTCCAATTCGATATATAAATGTCCAACTCTGTGTCTTGCATCTTCATTTCCTTATGAAGCCTCCTGTGCCACATAAAACTTGTATTAAATAAATTTGTATGCTTTTCTCCTGTTGATGTCTTATGTCAATTTAATTCTCACGTCCAGCTGAAGAAAACCCTAAGAAGGTAGAAGTAAATTTTGCCTCTTCTACAAATTGCAAATATCTTCTGTCACTCTGTTTTGACTTCTTATCCTGTAAAAGTGTCTTTCAAATAACAGAAAGTTCCCCATGTTAATAAAATCAAATTTAGGGTTTTTTTTCCCTTTAAGTCCCTTTTTATCATGATGTTAATTTTTTAAATCCAATTTAAGATATCTTTCTCTGACTTAAAGTCATCAAGATAGTATTTCATATTATTATGTAAATACTATTATTATTTCCCATTCTCTCTTCTAGTCACTTCAACTTGGCCTTTCTCTTCTGCTTCCCTGAAATTATTCTTGTAAATGCTGCCAAATTTATATTTCCAGTCTTACTCTCTTCTCTGAGCTACAGGTATGTGTGTACAGTTGTTTACCTGACCTCATTGCTTGACATTTCAAATGTAACAGATTCAGAAAGAAACTGTTAATTCTCTACCCTCCAAACCTGGTTCTTTTCCAAAATTTTTCTATCTCAGTTGTTCATGCCCCAAACTTGAGTCAACCTCAATTTCTCCCTTTCCTTCAGCCCCTAAATCTAACAAATCATAAATTCCTGTTATTTCTCCTACAAATATTTCCTGAATTCAACTATTTTTTCACCGTCTTCACTGCTAGCTCCATAACCCAAGTCAACCTTATCCTCTCTCTGGATGAGTGCAATGGTCTATAGATTAATCTCCCTTTTGCTACTCTTGTCGTTCTGTAGTTCTATCTCTTTAGAGTAGCCAGATTAATCTTTAGAAAGTGGAAAACTGATCATATGATTTCTCTCCAAACTCTTGCCCTCACATTTAGCATGAAATAAAAACTTCTTTATGTGGTGGCCCACATCCCTATTTCTTCAGTCTCACCTGATTCCAGTCTCTCCTTCATTAGTTTTGCTCCAGCCACATTGGCTTCTTACTGTTCCCCAAACTGGTAGTCACCTCAGTAACTTTATACTTGCTTTTTCCTTTGCTTGGCTTGATCTTTCCTATAACTCAGCTTGACTAGCCAAGAATAGTGCCTGACATATGGAAAACGCTTAAAAATTATTAATAAATAGACAAATGAATGGATGAAAAAAATGAAAGGATAGATAGATGGATAAATTTTGCACGGAAAAAACTCTTAACATATCAATACACTTTTATCACATTTATAATTTCAATTTAATTTGTGTGATTAGAGATATGTTAAATGTCCAGGCAGCCCTGGAAAATACCTTGTTTGTATTTGGAATTACTCAACTTCATTTAGTTTCCTTTTTCTCCAAATGGATTGTTACTTACTCAAATTCTGATTGGTTTGATTTCTTTAGATGATTTGTTTTAGGGTTATGTGCCAGATTAAACAAACAAACAAATGACCCTAATACTCTGAAATTCCCCTTTCTTGCAGAGATCTTATGTGGTGATCATCCAACTTCTCCTTAAAATCCTCCCATGTTAAGGGACCTCTTCCTTCAAAAGACAACTGCTTCTTATAGAAATAAAACTCCAGAAATATGGGGGGAGATGACCTGTTTTCTCTATTGGAGATTAATCAGACTGATTGTTTAGAAGTGGAAAGGATGGGTTTTTGAGGATTGGATTTTGTAGACATGTAAAAATTTTAAAGAGAAAAATCTATTTTGGGTTTCTTGGAACCATTTTATGTTCAGCAAATTGAAGAAAAGGAAGTGAATTGTGTAAGCTAGGGCCTGAGAAAGATTTAGATTTATAATCTGAGAAGTTCTTAGCTGCTTTTTCCCTAACCACAGGGTAATTATTGTGGTTCATGGCAAACTGATGCTCTGGAGGATTTACTTTTAATTTTACTATAAAATAAATGCTTTTTCCATTAGTCTTCTAGAGTCTTCCTTCTTCTTTTGTTATCCTGTGATAAATGTCATACTCTTCATCATTTCATCCACTGTGTTATATTGTATCAACACCACTATTCTCTGAGTAGATTGATTGCAGGTACTATGTCTTATTTCTCTTTGTTTCATTCAGTGTCTGGCAGAGAGCCTGGAACATAGTAGGGCTCAATAAATTTACTCTCTGTAGTTAGACTTCCAATTAGTGCAATAAGTAGTCGATTGCTTGCTCTAAACTTTTTTGGATAATTCTCTTTTCATTAGTTCTGTTCACTGTTTTAAACTTAGGAGGTTTTTGTTTGAATATCAAATATTCTGTTTGTTTGCTATGTTTTTTTTTTTTTTTTTTTTTTTTTTGACAGCTTACCAGTTTGGGGATCTGAACCTGTGACCTTGGTGTTATAAGGCTGTGCTCTAAACAACTGAGCTAACCAGCCAGCCCTGTCTTTTAAATTAGTTAGTATTTATGCTTTCTATATGCTGAATAGGATTCTCCCTGGTATTAATAACTCTTCGTACAATTGAATTAGTGTGCTGAAAAGTTTCTGCCAGAGTTTCAAGATAATTCTTTAAGAACTGAAAGGGTTTATAAATTATCACTCTTCATAAATATTCAAAATTACTTTCATAGTCACTTATGTATAAGGAAAATAAAACTTAGGTATAAGGAAAATAAAACCCATCAGGACATTAAAAAAAAAAAAGCGCTTTTAAATGCTCCTTTGGTTTTCAAATATCTTTTCATAAAAGTATGCATATTTTGCTAAAAACTTTTTATTGTTTTCAATAAATAATTGAATTTTCTCTATTTTCTGCTAAGTAAATAAATATACATTGAATACATTATTTAATATATGTCTGTAATTATGGGAAGGCACATGCACACACACATACAAACACACAAACACACCCATGCACAAAGACACCCCTCCTTGACGCTTACTCTAAATTATCAGTTTAACATTATGCTCACAGGGTGCAGCCAGGGAGTGTCAAGCTGCCTCAGGTATAGAGCTTGATTATAAGGCAGCAGAAAGTGCCAAGCCTTTAGAGTCTAGTTGGCAGTTCTCTCATTGGAGAACCAATTAAATAAATTGTTTTGGATTGTCCTTCAGAAATCATAACTTCCATAAATAATTAGGCAGGGAAAAGATTGTAAAAGAGTTTATTTGAAAAAAGCTGTACTAAAGATTTATTTGCACATTTCATTAAGAATAGGTCACATTTTCAACTTCTTTTCCTTAAAAGCAAATGGCTTTAATGTAGGTCTCTTCACAATTTTCAGTAAATTCAGGAAGCTTTCATCACAATGCATGAAGGTTTTCTGATACCCAGGTGTAGTGGGTTAGCTTTTAGAAGGCAGAAACCCTGACACATAGATGATCATGCATAACCAAGCTTTAGCTATGATAGGAGCCCGTGAAAACTCAGAAACATTCATGATTCGGATTATGCAGATTGCTGTGCCATTAAATTTTAATAGATTTTATTAAATTAATGCTCTTTGTTGGAGAGAGAGAGAGAGAGAGAGAGAGAGAGAGAGAGAGAAGAGAGGGAAAGAGAGAGAGAGAGAGAGAAATAGAGAAAGAAAAAATTTCCTTCAAGGTAGGTTTATTGATATTAAGCTATTAACCTTTGTCTTTGAAAACAAACTCTTCAGCCTTTTTTCCTCTTAACTTTCAACTCATTACTTAGATTTAGCTATTGAGGATCCTTTTACTCTCAAAAATAACTGACAGTGGTGGTAGTGGGAATTTCTTCCTGATGATCAAATTTTAGTTCTTAATATTATATTATTTAGTTGTTAAGAAGCATTATGTAGTGTAAGGTACCTGAGAAGGTTGCGTAGGTGTATTTCTTCAGCTTCCCTATGGAGGAGATACAGTTTTTATGTAAAGGATATTTTTAATAGAAGTCATGAAAATTATTTATAATTCTTTTGGTTTCAGTTGAGGACTGAACTATTTTACATTTTGATATTAAATATCTGAAATTCATTAGTTAGTTCCTATGGGAGCATGTTCTTACAGGATAAGGATAAGGATAAGGTTCCTAGGACTGTACAATGATTTCACATTTTTATTTTACAATTCACAACATCTATAAAATATGAGTAACCAGAAATTTCAAATAAATGCATTTTTCTGGCCTCACACTGAAGTTGAGTATTATCCCATCACTTCTTCCTTTCCAAGTTTCTATACTTTGCTCACTTATCAGCTTCAATGAAACTTCCTCAGAGGACGCCTCTGACCCTTAAAGTAATCCAGATTCCTCTGTTATACATGCTCAAGGTTCCTGTTTTTCTCACTACTGGCACTTATCACAACTGTAATAAAATTAACCCTGTAATTAGTTTACTATGTTTCCTCACCAATGTTTCAACCACAGTACTATGCAACATTCACATAGTTTTCTTGAGAAAATAAAAATTTGTAGTAATAAAGATTAAATCGTATTTGTTAAACCATATTTATGTAACAAGATGTTAAAATAGGCACTTCTAGTTTCTGTTTCAGCTGAAGAGTAAAGCTTTGGAGTTCTAGATGGCACACTTGCATACCGACTTTGCAACAGAGATGCGTTTATCGCACTAGATCCCAGTTTGTTCAGTAATCCAGTCACGGTAGGCTGTCACTCGGGTGTACACTCCTGGCTTATCTGGCAGGCCACATTGGTATCCCCAGCTTACTATCCCCACAAGGAACCAAAGCTGCCGTGAGTCCTCTTGTACTAGCGGGCCACCAGAGTCGCCCTGAAGGAAACAGAATGATTGATTACTTATATGCACAGACAACCCCAAAATATTAACAAGTTTATTTTTGTGGCAGTAGAGGAAGAAGTCACATCCATTATATAAACAAGGTCAGATTACTTCCTTTTGAAATATTGCACCAAGTCATACAAAAATTATTGAAATCCTCTAAGTACACAAGTCGTTCCTTCAGCAAAGTCTGAGAAGATGAGAAGCACATTTCCCAGACTTCCCTCAGTTACTGCCTGGTTTCCTCCTACACATCCCAGGCCTTCCCTCCTTCAGGAAGCCTTCTCTGACCTACTCCCTTCCTCCCCATTCCCAATGAGTAGTTTCTCATTGTGTTCCCACACCCTGTGTGTATCACTGTCACTGTTTCTTCATTATGTTATAAGAGCACACTGGTGTGCTCGTTTGAACTTACTCTCACCAATCAGCTCCCCTTGCAGCAGCTACACATCTCTGCAACACTCATTGCATTTATGGCACTTGTTCAATCTCTGTTTTTCCAGTTATACTGTAAGGTCCATCAGGGAAGGGAGCACCCCTATTCTGGACACTGCTGCAGCCTAAGCTTCTAGCCCGTAGCAGATGCAAAGGAAATATTTGTTGAATGAATAAGTGTGTAGAAGTCTCACTTATCTTCCTATCCTTAGCACCTTGCATGGTGTCTGACGCATCATATATCATCAAAAAGTATTCCTTTGGTGAATAACCGAAAAGAAATGTATATGGCAATAAGTAAAACACTCCTTATGGGATACTTACCAGCTGATTATAACAATAAGCCAACAAACAAATATTTGTGCATGTAATAATCTAGTTGATAATAATTTGGTTGACAAATTTAGTATGTCTTACATACTGCATGATAGGGTAAGTCTGTGAGTTCTGGAGCTAGACAGCCTGGGTTTGAATCCTCCTCTCACCAGCCATGTGTCCTTCAGTAAGCTATTTAATAGCTCTTTGTACCTCAGTTTCCTCATCTGTAAATAATTTTTCTTAATGAGTTTAAATGAGCTTAACTCATAAAGCACTTTGAGTACAGCCTGGCATATAGTCAGTACTAATAAACGTTAGATATTATACCAAGTGTACTTCTAGAATAGTTAGCTATTCATTCTACTGCTCTTAGCAGCTAGCTCTTCCCTACCTGTTTAATTGCTAGATGGTGAGAAGGGTCAGTGTGTGAATCATCAACTTGCATGATTGACAATTTGCCAATCCTTTAGAGGATGTTCCAGTTAACCAATTCTCAGTACTTTCCTATCACTGTATTTTTGCTGTTATTTTTTCTATAGTGAGAATTTTTCTTATCAAAAGTAGGAAAGCAAATGTTAAACTAAGAGGAATGTGTAATATTTCCTGAATCTTGCCAGCTTCACTGCCTGACTGCGGACATTTGAGTTTATATTCTCTCTTCTAGACCAGAGACTTGCTGAGTGTAGGGAATGCATTGTTGTGCTAGCACAGTGTGTGGTACATAGAAAGTAATTAATACAATCTCTATTAATGAATAAATGCACGCATGAATGAAAGAATGCACAGAAAGAGAGTCACATAAACTCTTATGTATAGTACTTTTTTTTTGAGGCACAAACGCTATGTATTATAGTATTTCAGCTGAAAATCAGTGAGGACTGGGGTAGAGCACACAGGGAAGGTTTCGTGATAAGTTATGGCTTGAACTGGGTTTAAAGGAAGAGCACAATTTGTATACGCACAAAGTAAGGGGCATCACAAGCGAGTAAAACATGAGTAACACCCTTTTAAATCTCATGCATATCCTTTAGTCAGTTCTAATTAATGCTTTTAGTAGATCTGGAATTGTCAGTGTGGAGGTGTGTTGCTCACTTGATTGGCAAATTCTTTGGGAAACTACCATGAAACTTGAGAATTTGTTGTTACAGGCTGGCAGTAAAAGAGGAACAGGAAGGGGAGCAGGAAGCATTCCCTACCATAGAGACAGCTCTGCTTACAGGGAATAAAGAGCTGAGCGGGTAACTAACAGTATCTTGGAAACTGACAAACAAATCCCCTTCACCTACATGCAATTTGTGGTTGATAAAAATATTTCACATTTGGGGAAAGTGCTCATGAATTGGAGTCTTTGAATAAATTGTAAATATTACTTATTCACTTTTTCAAGACTGAGCACTTCATATGAAGTCAGTAACAGCTGATGCAAAGAATAAACCATAACTGTCTGTACAGAATTTACCCAAGAAAACAGTGGCAAATTCTTCAAGAAAACACGTTGATTTTTCTTAGTTCCATGCTAAAAGAATATTTAATTTCTGACACTAAGCAGTTGTTTCTATTAGTATATGAGGTTGGATTTCAGACATAGGAATAAAATCTATTAAAAGATATAACAAGCATTAATTAAGTTTAGATAATTTAGTTAAAAATTTTAGTATTAAGATTTTATTCTAATTACTTTAAAGTGAGAATTTTATATTTATCCCTTGTTTTTGTATATTTGGTTCAAAAATTACAGGCTAGATCCAAATAATTATTTCTTTTCTTTTCTTTTCCATTTGTGCTATTTTAGCAGGAGCTATTGTGACTCAAATATCTAGGCTTTTGTCTAAATTTTCTATCTTTAAAGTGTTTCAAATATTATTTATATCTTATTTTTTTAGCCTTGTGAATTTTATTTTATTTCATTTTATTTTATTTATTTTATTTTTTAAGTGTTTTGTTTTGTTATTGGTTATGAATATTCATGGGGTAGAAAGCAAATCGTTACCATTTGTGCCTAAGATGTGATGGCCAGGTCCATACTGGCAGCATGTCTATTACCACTAATTTTATATCTTAAAATTCAATTATTGTCTAAGACTCTTAAATGAGTGATTAATTTTTTATTTAACTCTTCATAGCAGTTAAAAGGTTGAGATTAAAGTTATTAATATCAGTGACCATGGTCCACATTAACCACAGTAAGAGTACGTGTAGATGAGATTCCTTTGTTGCTTATTATGCCCTTGACATATTTAACCTTCATTTAATCTTTAGTACTACCTAAAAGTTAGGTACTACTATTATTATCCCCATTTTATAGATAAATAAAAATTGGTTATAGAGGTTACAGCATTCAAACCCAGGTCTGTCTGACTCTTGAGCTTGTATGGTTAACCATGTTGCAATTTGTTTTCATGACAGATAAACTTCATAAAAGAGTTTCATCTTTAAACTCTAGATTGTAAACTTTTAGAGGGTCAGGGATGTGTTTTGTTACTGTTACCTTTTTGCTGATCACAGTATGGCATGCTAGTAAGTGCTTCTAAACTTCTTGAGTGATGACATAACTAAGATTGTCTTGAATTTACCTGGCATGCATCCGCTCCACCTCCAGGTAATCCAGCACACAGCATTCCAGACAAGATGGCTCCATTGTAACTATCTGCAGCATTACATGCCTCATTACTTATTATTCTGACCTGTACTTGCTGTAGATTTGTAACTGTGCTGCCTGTTTAGTGTAAAAGCAGAAAGAAAAAAGACTTTAGCATATATAATTTAATGACTCTATTCTGAATTTGAGAAAGAATAAATGCACTCTAAACATTTACTTCCTACTCAGCAAGGAAGGCTCCTAGAGATGTATGTAAGAGTTTCTTTCCAGCAAAAATTTCCATAGCAGAGAAGGGTAATGCTTTTACATGACTATTTTTCTTTTCTTTTTTTGCTTTAGCTTTGTGAGGCAGTGTCCCTTAGGCCTTTAGAGAAAACAAATAAATCTGCTACCTTAAATTCACTAGTAGCCCTTAAATTATCAACTGATTGACTTTGGATTGGAAAACTGCATATTGAGAACCTTTAATCTAGCAGCAAAAGAGAAAGCAGTCTGGTTTCAAGGTTAAAGAACTAATATATTTTATATTGATGCTTTCTCAAAATGGCACTCCTACAGTTTTTCATGACTGGCACAATTTTATCTATTACATCAAATCACTTTGGGTCAAAAGAACACAAAAAAATATTTTCTAGGACAATCAAGGATTGGTATTATTCCTTGAAGAGACAGTCTACAACATGGGTAAAAGCCCAGGAAATTGTGGATGCTACTCTTCCACTCCTCAGCTGATACTGTTATTTTCGCCTTGGTTCTATTTGTTCTTTCACATTGCCTTCACTTTAATTTCTATTTTATTCATTCAATAAACAAGTACGAGCAATGTTTACATACACATGGAGTTTCTTGCCGTAGAGTCAGGATTTGTTTCATTCCAGAATATCTTAAAGGGCAGTTGATATCTTAAGGGCTGTTAAAGCCCACAGAGAATATCCAAATCATTCTCTTCCCCCCAACCCCCATTATAGAATGGGGGTCTATAGAATCTCTGGATTATCAAAGAACTCATGTTTCTTTATCACATTCATTTACATTTTCCTATTACTACTTTGAGAATTCCCCATCATTTTTTATGGTCAAGGCTTTACTTTGCTTTCCTGAGGAAACTCAGGACTAGCCAGAGCTTAGACTGACTAGAAATATCAGATGATTCTGTCTAATGAACCTATTCTCCAGGTGTTTTATAATTAAAAAAAATTACATAATAGCAAATAATGAGATTTTGTTGTTGTTAAATTGTTTTGTTTTATTTTTCCTGTGACACTTACCACCATATTCTTGAGATCCCCAACCTGTTACATAAGCAGTAGAACCAGATGCAACATTCTGGGTAGCATCTGGGAGGCATACCCTATGGATATTTTTGGTAAAGGTGACACTGTTTTCAAGTTGCACAGCTGCAATGTCATTTTCATGAGTTGCATGTTTATAATTTTGATGGACTATAATAGTCCTTACTCCTATTCTCAGTGTAGGAGATGTTATGGAAGTACCAAAGGTGGCAGTCCATTGAGAAGCAAAGGAGTTGCTAAAAAAAAGAAAGAAAGAAAAAGAAAACATGCAGTTTGAATATTTTGTATTTCAAATATTTAAATTTTTCATTTTCCACCCTCCCACCATCTAGAAAGTATTTCATTGATATATCTTTGCTGTATATTCCTGAATTATAAGCTCATGATTTTAACTCTACTGGCAGAATGAATGGTCATTTGTCTAAAGAAACAGAAAAATTTTAGAAAACATATCTTGAGGTGATGAACATCTTGGTGTTTTTTTATTCCAATGAGATTACTCTGATGCTTTGATGATAGCTAGTATAACAAGATTCTCCTCTTTGATTTGTTTCTTTTCTATACCCTCCCATCCAAGCAACTAAGTCTAAAATAATGACCATTTTACTCATTCCTTTCAATCCTTATTTTTTCCTTTCCTTGTCCTCAGCCAGAAGCCCCATTTAAATAATTGTTATAAGGGGCATCTTTTTCTTATTAATAGATGAATAATTTTTCTTAGCTAAGTATGATACTTGTTGAAGATTTTGATATATATATGTATATACTCATATGTGTATGAGGGTACTTGAAAAAGTTCATGGGAAGATTTGTATTATCTTTTAATTCTATTTTTAAATGAACTTTTTCAAGTATCCTCATATTGTGGGGGTTGGAGATAGAGAGCATGCACTAACATAAAAAATGTAGATCATTATCTTTGTGACCTAGGAATTGTGACTTTATGACTAACCCCCAAAACACAAACCATAAGGTAAAAACAAATGAATTTTATTAAATCAAAATAAAGCATACTATAGACAAGCTTACCAGATGGATGAGAAACCATGAGAAAATATTAGCAGTGTTTAATATCTATAATTTTTGTAGCATATACAAAAATATGGCTCTAGACCAATAATAAATGGATAGGAAAAGTATTATAAAATGGGCAAAGAATATTAATACAAATTTTGTGGAAGGGAAGCCCAGACAACTCCTATATATATGAAAAGATATTTAAACTCACTAGTAATCTGAAAAATGGAAATTATAACAAGCATCTAATGTATATTTATACAAATGACAAAAATTAAACAGGAGAGTAATACCAAGTCTTGGTGAGGAGGGAAATTGGAACTCTTTTGTGTTACTGGTGAAGATGAAAACTTCTGGAAAGTATTCTGGTATATTTTGAAGACTGCATATATATTCTGGGTATCTCAAAGAAATTTCTGAAGGTTTATGGAAAGACATGTATGAAGATTTCTATGTGTGTGTGCTCCCTGTGGCAGTGGGAAGTTAGAGTAACCTAGTTGGATGAAGAAAATATGGTGGATGCATGCTATACAGTGCCATGTAGCAGTGGACCAGATGAACATTCCCAGGATTGAATGAAAACAGTAAGTAACAGTATGAGACTTATACCCAATGCTACTTATATAAATTAAAAGCATATACACAAAAAACAACCAGAGGTTTTGCAGGTACTTGTATATTTAAAGGCATATTTCAAATATATTAGAGTGAGGCATATGGGACGAAGGAGGGCAGTGGAAATGGGATCAAGGGATAGCAGGGGAAAAAATATCAAATAAGAGAAATGCCTTGCACAGACTGAAGAAAATGCAGATCTGTGAAGTGGAGAACTGATTAACTTAACATTGCTCCTGAGGTTGAATAAAAAAAAAGTAACCAAATAATAATTCATGAGTTTTGTGGAGTTTAGATAGTGGAGCTAATATAGAAAATAAAAATTATATGTCTAGAAATTATTTTTATAGGGAACAGTAGCTCATGTAAGAATGAACCCTAGTCAAAAATATTAAAAAACAAGCAAATCCACTATTTTTTACATTCAACTTCTTTTGCTCATGGTCTTTATAGTGAAGATTCTAAATAGACCCTTTTTTCTTTCCTTCTCCCTTTCTCCTCTCTCCCTCTCTCTTTCCCTCTCCCCTTTCCTCCTTTTATTCCTGTCCTTCTTTCCAGTAAATGAGTAAGAGCATGGTTTTGGAACATGTTAGATTTAGATTTAAATATTGACTATGCCACATATTAGCAGTGTTATTTATGGCAGGTTAGTTAATATTCTCTGATTTGTGGTTTATTTATGTGTAAAATGTGATTGATGATACCCTATCCCACAGCTGTAAGTATTAGAGACAAGTAAAGTATGTCAAGCACAGTGCTCGGCACAAAGTAAGAACTCAATGAAAGTAGCTATTATTCTAATTAATTACAGTTCAACAAGCCATTGCTCAGTGTCTACTTTGTATAAGGAATAGTGTGAGTCTCTGCAAATAAAAATATAAATAAGTATGGTCTCTATCCTTGAGGAGCTCCACATACTAGGGAAAGAGATTGACAAGGACACGTAAACTATCGTAAATCATGAGGACTACTGTTACAGGTTGTCCTATGGATTGAATTGTGTTTCCCAAAGTTGAATGTATTAGAAGCTTAATCCCCACTGACGGTCTTAATTTAAGAGGGTGGGAAATCCTACTATGGTAATTGAAGGTGAGGACTTGAAGAAGTGATTAGATTGTAAGGACCATATCTTTGTGAATGGATTAATCCAATGATGGTTTAATGGGGGTGTGGTTCTGATAGCTTTAAAAGGGGAGTGAATGAGGAGGGTAGTCTCTTTTTCTCTGCTCAAGCCATCCACAATCTTTCAGTGTGATACACTGAGTCGCTGAAGTCACCACCAAAGAAGGCCCTCACCAGATGTATTCCCTGGACTTTGGACTTCCTAGCCCACAAAACTATAAGCAATACATATTCTTTCTTTATAAATGACCCAGTTTAGTATATCTGTTATAAGCAACAGAGATGGACTAATACAAAGAAATAAGCAAAGTTCTGTGGGAACAGAATGGAGAGGTAAGAGAGTAGTAGGGAAAGCTTCATAGAAGAGGTGGCAATTCATTTCCTTTCTAATAGGTCCTCGTCATTTCTTTATGCCTGCTCTTATGCTAGTTATACTCCATACAAATCCTCACTGCTGGTTCTTAGTGATAATCAGGTCTTTGGGGAGAGTGACAATACCTGGGAGGGAGATAATATATCCTTTACTTAGCTTTTGGTGGTTGGTTCTGAATAGGGCTTAGAATCCAGTACTTTCTATTGCATCCTTGGTTATATTCAATGCCTAGTAAGTTCAGGCATTTGCATTTCTGGTTTCCACACTCAGGGTATGAATGAAATAAACTAATGCCATTCCTGCTCTTTGGCCTTTCAGGTGGCAATAAGATTGACATGTTTTTGTGAATTTTGTTTCTTGTATTATGTGGAATACATCAATAATCTGCCTATCTAAATCAGAAATTTGATAATTGGGGAATATATTTGAAACTAAATTTCAAATTTATTCACTGTGTATAAAAATATTGAGTTATAAGATAGCCATAAAAAAATTTAGAATAATTTGTGGTTTCCTGAAACTTTGGTTCAGAAACTGTACCATTAGTCTTATTAACCTTCATTTCCTCTTAATTTAACACTCTTGTAACAGACACTATATTATGAGGTAGTGGCCTCAGATCTGAAAAGGACTTCTTAACAATTGTGAAGACTTCACAGAATTCATATGGGAAGAAATGAAGATTTGGAAAGGATATTAATAGTTCAGGGAGAAGAAGCAGATTGTGCAGATGCTCATCGGTGGGGAGATGTAGGCAGAGTCCAGGGGAAGAGAATAGTGCTGTTTGGCTGAAGGTCAAGGTACATGCATTGAGAAATAAGTCTGAAATGATCTGACTGTGGAGGGCTTTGGGTGTGTGATAAAGAGGTTGGATATTAGACAGTGGCAGATTATGGAAAGAGTCTGAGAAGAGAATGGATATGGTCAGGGGCACTCTTGAGTTCAGATCACTATCACTTCTTTGGGTGAACTTTTTGAGTTTAGTTTCCCAAAACTGTTGGGGTTTGGAATGTCCCAGTAATGAAGTAGGTCTGCAAATAATAGGTTTTAGTCACAATGAAGTCTAAAATCCTTTTATTTTGAGCAGTGTGACCTTTTTTTACTTATTAAAAAAAATACCAATGGGATTAGTTTATGCAACCTACTCTGCCTTTGTAACCTGGTGTTAGCAATAGTCTTTAATTGCGTCAATTAAGAATTCTTATAAGTTGTCTAAATTAATTTTATTTATGCTACTCATTGTAACTGGTCATTGTTTTTGTGCATTCTAATTCCAACATTATAAAGTAAGCTCCTTGAAGGCAGGGGCGGTGTTTTGTTTTTATTGCTAGTTTTCATAGTATGTAACACTGTGCTCATAGTAGATACTCAATAATTTTCCTAAATGAATAAATTAATGGCACAGGCAGTCTCTGGGTAAGCCATCAACCTGCTAATTAGCCTCTGTGATATGATGTGCAAACCTTTACAACAATTTATTTTGCTAACACTTAACTTACATTTACATTAATGTATTCAGTCCTATCAATAACATTAAGACATAGACAATAGTGTCGTCTCTAATTTGGAAAAAAAAATGAGGCTACGAAGGTTCAGTAATTTTCCTAAGCTTTTGTAGTTAGAATTTAAATTAAACATTCTGACATATAAATTTATGTTCTTTACTATGATGATACACTATTACCTTAAACAGAAATAGCAGTAAACTAACAAGCTGAAGAAGAAAATATATTTTTGCTCTCATGTATAGGAAGAACTGATTCTTTCATTTTTTTGCATCAAATTATTTCTGGTTCAATCTAATCATGTTTAGTCCTGGGGATAGAGGGTAGAGTCTTTAAGTACCTGTCTATCCTAATTGTTCCCAGATGTGTAGGTAGCTGTGGCCTCACCTTCTGAAGCAGTGAGCTGCTGTCAGGATCCACGAGTTACTGATCAGGGTGCCTCCACAGCGATGGACGTTATTGACCTCTAGACTGACTTGCCATGGCCAGTCTCCCTCATCAGCCTCAGTGCCTCCAATGATTCTCTGTTCAGACAATGTTATTACGTCTGGACGGGCCCCACATTCTAATAAGAAAAGGACATTAATGTGTTGGGAAGATCATGATTCATTTGCATTTTGGAGACGCTGCAGAGTTTTTCCGTCATTTATGACTTTTATGTTTTTTATGTATTCTTCTCCAGGTCATGCTATACTTTTTTTTTTTTTTTTTTTTTTAAAGATGACTGGTAAGGGGATCTCAACCCTTGGCTTGGTGTTGTCAGCACCACGCTCAGCCAGTGAGCCAATCGGCCATCCTTATATAGGATCCGAACCTGTGGTGGCCTTTGTGTTATCAGCACTGCACTCTCCCGAGTGAGCCACAGGCCGGTCCCATGCTAGACTTTCCAATATCGTGATCCATATGTTGTTTTTTTAGAGTACATGTGTGACTACTGTTGCCTACAGACTTCATTTTATAGAACATTTCTAAATTGAATTGGCAGATAGGTTTCAAATTCTGGAGAAGCTTCAAAGTTCTTTGGAATTCCTTATGAGAGGGGTTTATGATGGGTCAGTACTCGATGTGTCAACTCAGGTCACAGATTCCTGGGAAATTTCCTCCTTCATGACAGCCTTGCTGCTCAAAGTGTGGTCTGTGGGCCTACAGCATGGCATCTTCTGGGAGCCTGGTAGAAATGCTGTTTCTCAGACCCACACCAAGGAACAAATCAGAAGCTGCATTTCGATGAGAGATTCATGTGCACATTGAAGTTGGAGGAAAACTGGGCCATCAAGAAGACTCTTTACTGTTACTGCAGTTATACTTGGAGGTTCCAGTCCACCTCCAGAACTGACAATATCACCAAACATGCCCTCAAAAAGGAGTTGTTAGAAGCTCACAGAATATTCTCAAGTATTAGTGAGGGTTTCTGGTATGTACATGAGATTTATTTAAATGTCTCAAGAGACCCCATGAGCCCTCTAATGGCCAGAATGGAAATATGCTGGGGTGGGCTGATCACCCAATTCCTTTCAATCCTCATTCCCTTGATTTTTTTTCTCTTGTTTAGTCTATTACTAAGAAATTAGAGGTAAAAGACCACCAGTAATGTCAATTGCTGAGATGGCTGTCAAGTAGTGCCTGCTTCAATAGGACAACTACCCAAAGGAATTTTTTTTCTCGCAAATTTTCCAGATAAAAAAGGACCAGACTTCCATTAAGAATATACATGGAACATGGCTTCCTTTGTTGCATCCCCCAAACAAATTCCCTAGTGAATTATTTAAGTATATTTTTATTTTAAAAAAGCATAAGTTAAACATACTATAAAATCGAAAAACACCCATAGGTTAATACCATCATCTTGTAGAATCTGTTTAGCATCTGAGATAGGCTAGCTATCCAGGTATACCGAACTCATTTCTAACTACATTCTATCAGCCAGAGAAGTAAACTGCTGTTTTCTAAGGATTATATTTCTGTTATCCTAGCCTGAGAGTACATAGGATGATGTTGGAAAGTAGTGACTTTGCCTTTTAAGGTTATAGACCCCAAACTGACAAGACTTCCTAAAATTCTTTGTATCATACCTTATGAATAATCTGAATCCACAACAAAGCAAGCAATTCTGGTGGTTAGGAGAAGCCACATAAATGGTGTCATCAAACATAATTTACAAGTTGTGGAAATGCCACCATTGAACTAGGGCAATAAAAACTTCCCAAAGCTGCCAAGAAAGTTTTCACGAGGCCAAGCTTGAGTAAAGAATGGGTGATGCTCCACTGCTACTCCTTCCCTTTTGTAAAAGGAGGAGAAAAAGCTAAACATCCCTCCATGTGCCAGTGGGATCAGCAGTGTCTTCTTTCAACAACAACCCAGCTGAGTAAACTAAGAATAAAGGCACCAACTTCATAGACACAGCCTTGGTGAAGGACACAAAAGACTTGCACTTTTAACTTTATATATTTTGACAAACAATATTTATAAAATAATCTTAAAACTTACCTTTCGTGAAAATATCTTCTGTATCCTGGTCAGTAATTGCTAGCATTAAAAAAAAAAAGGATTAATATCCAAAATATACAAGGAACTCAACAACAGTAAACAACAACAACGACAACAAATAATCTGCTTAAAAAATGGGCAAAGAAGCTGAATTAGATATTTCTCAAAAGAAGACAACCTCCCCCACATGTATACACTGCAGACTAACTTTGTTTTCCTTTTGTAGCTAGCCCTTAATGATTAACTAAGATTTTTTTTTTTTTGTATTGCAAGCAGCTAACCATCACATCCTGTCTCCCCCAATACATCTATCAAAGACAGCATCACAGAACGGGAATCCAGACGAGACCTTGGTGCCATGGATAATGTCAGAAAGCAGCTATCCATCATGCTTTGAAGATTTTACATTCTGTCTCCTTGATACACCCACCTATATCTGAAATAAAAAGCCTTTCCTTTAAGTTCTATCTGGTGGGCGTGATTGGTGATCCTATAGAAGTGAGCACGTGGGCCTACAAGGGTCAGGGATCCCACTAAGTCAGCCTCTCATATGTTGGCTGACAGTGAAGGGGAATCCTACAGGACTCATCTGTTACCATCACCCCAGCTAGACTGGCTATTGTGAAAAAGACAGAATAATAAATGCTGGTAAAGATGTGGAGAAAGGGGAACCCTTATACACTGTTGCTTGGACTGTAAATTAGTACAGTCACTATGGAAAACAGTATGAAGGTTTATCAAACAACTACACATAGAACTACCACATGATCCAGCAATCCCACTACTGGGTATATACCCAAAGGAATGGAAATCATCTTGTCAAAGGGATAGTTGCACTCTCATGTTTATTGCAGCTCTCTTTACAATAGCCGAGATAGGAATCAACTTAAATGTCCATCGACTGGATGACTGGATAAGGAAAATGTGGTATATATACATGATGGAGTACTGCCCAGTCATAAAAAAAAGAATGAAATTCTGCCATTCACAGCTACGTGGATGAGTTTGAAGAAAATTATAAGTGAAACAAACCAGGCATGGAAAGAGAAATACCACATGTCCTCAGTCATAAGTGGGAGCTAAAAAAAAGGAAGGAAGGAAGGAAGGAAGGAAGGAAGGAAGGAAGGAAGGAAGGAAGGAAGGAATAGTCACAATAATGTGTTGAGCTTTCAGAAGGAGAGAACAGAGCTGTGATTGCTAGAGGTGAGGAAAGGAGGAGGGAGAGGAGGCCTAGCGAGAGAGCTGTTAATGGACACAAGAAATGATTACGTCTAGTAATGATGAACACAGTAATTATTCTGGTTTGATCATCATACATTGTACACAGGTATTGATGCTCAACTTTGTACTCCACAAATACGTTTAATCAATTATTTTTCTTTTTTTTGTGTGTGTCTTTTGTCTTTTTCCGTGTCCGGCAACGGATCGCAACCCTCAGTGTTGCCCCCGTACCAGACCGGGGACCGGCAACGGGATTGCAACCCTCGGTGTTGCTCCCGCGCCTCACTCAGCCAGTGAGCGGGAACCGGTTTGTATGTGGGATCCGAACCCTCGGGCGGGAGCGCCGCCGTGCTTCCCAAGCGGCGCACTTATCCAGTGCGCCACCGGGCCGGCCCCATCAATTATTTTTCAATAAAAAATTTTGGAAAAAGAGTGAGTTGAGTTGGTTAGAGCTTGGTGTTATAACACCGCAACCCTCGGTGCTGCTCCCGCGCCTCGCTCAGCCAGTGAGCGGGAACCGGTCTGTATGTGGGATCCGAACCCTCGGGCGGGAGCGCCGCCGTGCTTCCCAAGCGGCGCACTTATCCAGTGCGCCACCGGGCCGGCCCCATCAATTATTTTTCAATAAAAAATTTTGGAAAAAGAGTGAGTTGAGTTGGTTAGAGCTTGGTGTTATAACACCAAAGTGAAGGGTTTGGATCTCTGTACCAGCCAGCCTCCAAAAAGAAGAGTGAGAGTGAGATGAACACAATAAAGGCTGTATATCATTTCCCTGTAATTTCTTCAAGTGTGGTACTCAGACAAGCAGAATCAGAATTACTTGAAAGGTTTGCTAAAATGCAGATTTCTGGGTTCGATCCCAGACCTGCAGAAAGAATCTCTGAGTCATGGGCCCCAGGAATCTCTGTGTTTACAACCTGCCTCCAATTTATTGTTATGTGCAATAAAGTTTTTGCTTTAATTTCTCATCAGTATATATATATAGGTATATATGCATATTACTCTACTGATACTATTCTAAGTACTACAGATTTTAACAATGTGTGAAATACAGGGTCCCTGACCTCATGTAATTTACAGATAGAAATTAATCAGGAAATTAGTCAAGTACGTTTTAAGTCCAACGTGGAGAGGAAAGAGGAGAGAGTAATTAATGTTACCTGAGAGAATCACAGAAGTTATGGAGGAAATAACATTTCAACTGGAGGAAATAACATTTGCATTGTATTTTGAAGGCCTAAAAGGAATTTTTCAGGCAGACAAAGAGGAGAAAAGACATTCCAAACGGAAGGTAGTGTGGGCACAAATGCATGGAGGTGTAAGATGTTTGTGGAGCAATAAAGTCAGTGCATGTGTTGCATGAAGGGACATGGTAAAGAGCCTGGAAAGGAAAACATGTTAGTATCAGATAGTAAAGGTTTATGTATTTCAGTTTAAGGTCTATGTAAAGGACAGTTTTCTCTGCATGTCTGTTGGGAAAATGGAACAATTTGGTCAGGCTCCCCTCGCCTCCGAGCTGGCTCAGGGCAGTTCGGTAAACATTGTGTGGGTGGAGTACGTGCACCTGCAAGGCAGCACCACTTTGGCTGCTTTTTACTGCCTCGGGCACCCACCCTGCATGGCCATGTTTTTCCAGACCTACAGCTTTCAAGGACGATGTGGCCGGTTATCTAGCTTATAGACCTGCGTGGTGGGGTCTGGTGACCCAGCCTGGCATGTGAAGAGTTTGTGACTCAGTCTGTGAATGGGCTTGAGGGGTCTCGGAGCTCCAGACCCAGCCCTAGCTCGACAGTCGGCCCAGTCAGTGCAGTATTACTGGCAGGTAAAAGAGCCGTGACAAATAGTGTGGTTGCCTAGCTTTACAATTGACATCATGAACAGGATTAAGAGCTAGACAATTGGCGATGTGAGGATTCTAGGCCTCACAGTAGCCTTTGTCATAGCCAGACAATGCCCAACAGCCATCTTAAACTCAATGTGACCAAATTTTATCAAAAATTTGCTACTTACGTTACATTTCTTCCTTTGCGAAATGACACCACTTCTACGGTAGATAGCAACTGAAATTGTCTCAAATTCCTCCTTTCTCATCACTTCCACATGTTATTGGTCTCCAAGTTCTGTTGGTCTCTCAAACTATCCATTGAATTAGACTCATCCTCCCCATCCCTTTTGCTACTACTTTAGCTCATGCTCTCATCATTTGACACCAGTACTATTACAGTAGCCTTTAAACTGAGTTCCCTGCTACCACTTTTGCACTTTTTCAATTCATCCACCTCTACTTTGCCAAACTGATCTTTTCTAAAAATGTATGTCAGATGATATCCTTCTCTGCTTGAAAGTTTTTATTGAGAAATAAGTGTTCTTATTTCTTGTAAGGTAAATCCAAATTTTTCAAGACAGGTTTTCATGTTCTCTAAAAGCAATTTGTTCAGTTATTTCCCACTAGAAGTTTCACAAGGTTTGGGTATCACATTTGCTTTGCAAGCATCAGGGGAGTCAAATCATCCTTTTGGAGGCAGGAAGTAAAAAAAGCTGATCACTCTTTATTCTTTGAAAATGAGAGGTTTGAGTTAGAAACCTGACTGCCCCAAAATGCTGACTGTATGACCCTGGGCAATTATCTGTCCTTTCTAAGTGGGGACAGTAAAAGTATCTATAGGATATTATTGTTGTGAGGGTTAAATGAAAAAAAGTATATACAAGGCACTTAAAGCCATGCCTAAAAAAATAGTAAATGCTCATTAAATAAGTGTTTTGATGACAGTGATGAGGATGATGACAACACAAGTCAATAACTCTAGCAGGTGCCTCTCTTCGTTGTTCTGCCAAAGCATCCTATTTATTACAGACTATTTTCCTTTTTTCATGCTCCCCCTTTCTAGCAATTTTCTTTCTCTTATCTCAAAATTTGGAAATCCTACTCATATTTTAAAGTCAAAGTCCATCCTCTTTCATGAACCTTCTGCTAAGACATCCCAAGCACTCTGGTCTCTTCCTTTCCTGGATTTCTGTAGTGGCCACTGTCTGTGCTTCACATTGGGCACTTGATCACAAGCTATCTTGATTGTTAATGCTCTTGTGTTGGGATATCTTTTGCTTCAACTAGACTGCAAGTGCCTGGGAAGTGGAAACCATTTCTTATGTTATCATTGTATTTCCACATTGTATAGGACAATGCTGAACAAATAACAAGCACTTGGGAGGCACTTTTGGAAAAATTCCTTAATGTGTAAGAACAGAAGTAATATTTAATTACTCAGTAAACTGTAGTGCATGAGCACTGGCCAGTCAGAAGGGATGCAGCCAAGCCATGAGGCTGGAGCAGCATCTTGGAGTTCCTTGTTGTGCTAAGCATAAACTTTTAGTTGCAGAGGGAGGAGCTAGGCGTCCAGGGTTGGGTATGGGGAGATTTGGAGGATCTGGGGAGACAACTTTGCGGGCCTAATGCAGTGATTCTTTACCAACAAATAGGAAAGCATCTCAATATTTTAACAACTAGTACAGCTGTAACAGATACAGACCAGTCCAGTGTGGGAGCCACCCAAATCCTTTGAATCTTGAGCTCATTATGAGGAAATCATGACTTATTAAGCTATCAGTATATGGCAAAGATGGAGAGGTAGAATTCTTAAATTCTATGCACTTATTAAGTAATTTCTTTCTTTCAGTCAAGCAACAATTATTTATTGAATATCTATTATTTACCAGATACTTATGGTAGCAGGACAATAGGATGAACAAGGCAGACTGGTTCTTGCCTTTAGGAAGCCTCCAGAGTAGGATGAAGCCAAACAATACAAAAATTAGAAAAATAACTTTGTAATTTCAATTGTGATTGGAGTCTGTGAGGTGGATCATTATTAAATTGTTCTCTGACATTGAGCATCTATTTACCCTTCCTATAGCATATCCACAGATTGAACATCTGACAATAACATCCCTCATAAGAGTGTTGGAGGGATAAATAGTAAAGAATATTTTTGCAAATAAAATTTACTGTATGAAAGCGAAATGATTCTTTATATTTTAGGATGTTTTATATTAGAGAGCTATATATTATATTTAGCTTTATTAATATATTATTTTCATAAAGTTTAATTTCAAAGAAAGAAAAGTCATTCTCATTTAACTAAAATGTGAATTTGAATTGGTAAACTTGAGGGATATATTGAAATAAAATGGTATATAAAAAATGGTACTTGCATGTTATCTCAGTTGAAGGATTTATTTCTAAGTTTCCAGAGTTATTCAGCATTTGGTGTAAAACAGACTCAATTCTTCTTTTCTTTGATGCTCTGTTGTTATTTCTGGTGAACTGAAATTTCATGACAACATCTGCCATCACACCACTATCATCTTGCCTGTAAATAATAAAGATATATTTAAAATGGATACTTATGATAATTTTCTACTGTCTATATACTCTTTTTGATTAAGCCTTTTTAAAAAATAATTTACTTGAGGAATTTAACTTTAGAATAGAATCCCATAACAGTATTTGCATATGTAATGATATATCACAATGCCATCCCACAAATTTGATTTCAATGCTCAGTACACTGTACTTACCATACAGTACAGCTGGCTTAGAAGTCAGAATGTCAGTTTTATTGTGTGACTTTTGATAAGTTATTTAAGTTTCTTAACCTTTCCCTATCTAGGTCTCCTCATATGTAAAGTGGGTTGTTATGAAGATTATATGAGTTAATATATGTAAAACTTTGAGGAAGAGTGCATAGCGTACAGTAAGTGCACTATAAGTATTAGCTATTACTAGACCTCACCAATTTTTTTTTTTTTTTTATCTTTTTGTCTTTTTCCGTGTCCGGCAACGGATCGCAACCCTCAGTGTTGCCCCCGTACCGGACCGGGGACCGGCAACGGGACCGCAACCCTCGGCGTCGCTCCCGCGCCTCGCTCAGCCAGTGAGTGGGAACCGGTCCGTATGTGGGATCCGAACCCTTGGGCGGGAGAGCTGCTGCGCTTCCCAAGCGGCGCACTATCCAGTGTGCCACCGGGCCGGCCCAATCACATTGCTTTTTGACCACAATTGTTTAGCTCCTTTTGCTAG
>NW_007728300.1:6344-172527 GCF_000696425.1 Galeopterus variegatus | reverse complement strand
GCGCCGCCGCGGGGACCGGCAGCGGGGGCGCAGCCCTCGGCGTCTCTCCCGCGCCTCGCTCAGCGAGTGGGGGGGACCGGGTCCGTATGGGGGATCCGAACCCTCGGACGGGAGCGCCGCCGCGCTTCCCAAGCGGCGCACTATCCAGTGCGCCACCGGGCCGGCCCGACCTCACCAATTTTTAAGTTTTATTTTATTTTTAATTGATACAATAATTGTAGATATTTATGGGGTACAGTGTGATGTTTCAATACATATATACATTGAATAATGATCAAATAAAGTAATTAGCACATCTATCACCTCAAACACTTGCTGTTTCTTTGTAGTGAAAACAATCAAAATCCTCTCTTCTGCTATTTTGAAGTACCCAATACATTTTTGTTAACTATAGTCACCCTACAAAGAGATATCACCTCACCTCAGTTAGAGTGGCCATTATCAAAAAGACAAAAATTAGCAAATGCTGTAGAGGGTGTGAGAAAAAGGAATCTCTTTTATACTGCTGGTAAAAATATTAATTAGTACAGCCATAAACAGTATGGAATTTCTTTAAAAACTAAGAATAGAGGTCGACCCCGTGGCTCACTCGGGAGAGTGTGGCGCTGGGAGTGCAGCAGCACTTCCGCCGCGGGTTCAGATCCTATATGGGGATGGCCAGTGCGCTCACTGGCAGAGTGCGGAGCGGGCGACAACAAGCCAAGGGTTGCGATCCCCTTACCGGTCACAAAAAACAAACAAACAAACAAACAAACAAAAAACTAAGAATAGAACTACCATATAATCTAGCAATCCCACTACTGGGTATATGCACAAAGAAAATGAAATCAGTGTTTCAAAGAGATATCTGCATTCCCATATTTATGGCAGCACTAGACTTCACCAATCTTAAAAAAAAAAAAAAAAACATCTCCTCAAATTTATAAAGTAATGAGGTTTCTAATTTATGTGAGTTAGACACTCAAGTTAATTTTCTCGTACCTAGACCCATTCTTGTGGCTATATCAACAATTTTTAACTTTCGTAGTCAGATGTTAAGATATTTTTTCTCTCTTACTTCAGTAAACCACAGATATTTTTCACAATGAATCTTGATAACTTGAAGATTCTGATTGTCTAAAACCTAGATAATTTCCACTTTCTTTATGTAAATTGCCACATAAACCACTTCTTGCACCTGACATTTGCTATCCTCTTTTCAGAAATTATGCATTAGGTAAATTTGGTTTTGATGCTCTTATATTACTCTTGGTTTTCTCCTTTCATCTCAATTGCCAGTTCTCAATTAATATTTACTCCAGATACTAATGTAATACTTATTTCACAAATGTTAAATAAGCACCTCCTTGTGCTAGGTACTATCTAAGTTTCAGAAATTAGCTGTCACGAAGATTCACAGTAGCCATTCTTATGGAACTTGCAGTTTAAATGGCGAAACAGACATTGAACAAATTATTACAACTTCCATGTCTAGCAACATGAAAGAAGCAATCATAATAATAAGAAAAGTAGAGGATATTATGAAAAACATCAGGGAATTTCTCAAAAGAAACAAGGAGAGCTTGCAGAGAGGAAAACATATTCATTGAATTTGAAAACTCAATAAATGGGTTACACAGAATATTATTCAAAGCTGAGGAGAAATGAGTTAACTGAAAGATAGAGATGAAGAAATTACAGAGTCTATTATGGATAAAGAGACGAAAGAATGAGAAACTTTAGTGTATCCCTAAAACAATGCTAAAGAAGAGCACAGAAAAAATAAAGGGGCAGTAATACTAGAAAAGATAGTGAGAATTATCCAGAATTGATAAAGATGTAAAGCTTCACATCACGATGGTATGCTAAATAAAAGAAAATCTACATACAAATACATCATAATAAAACTCTGAACTCCAAAGACAAAGAGGAGATTTTTCAAACAATAATAGAGAAAAGACTAGCCCCAAATAACATTTTGACTAACAGATTTCTTAATAGCAACAATAAAAGGCAGTATATTTTCAAAATGCTTCAAAGGCAGTATATCTTCAAAGTGCTGAAAGAAAATAGCTATCAACTTAGAATTTTATATCCATACTAAATTATTATTTGAGAATGAGTCTAAAATAAGGACATTTTTCAGATCAAAATAACAACAAAAAAGACAGGTTGTCACTCATATCCCCTTGTGAAAGGATTTATAAAGAAAGTATTTCCGTAACAAGGAAATTAAAGCCAGAAAGAGTATATGGGGTACAAGAAGAAATAGGAAACAGAGACAATGGCAAACTATGGGTAACCTATAAAGGCATTCGCAGTATAAGTAATAACTGTAATGACTAATTTGGAGACATTAAAAGTAAGAGGGAACCAAAACATCATTAATAATAATATGAACAAGAGTTCCAAGTTTCCTGTATTAGTTTGAAGAAGGGTAGTGAGTTAAGCCAACTCTCCTTGTTTAAATGTTAAGGATAAAAGCTAAAATAAGGGAAATAGAATGTGTAACTTCTAAACCAGTGAAAGAAAAAAAGAAAATAAGGAAAAACTACTTATCCAGAAGAAGAAAAGAGAGTAAGAAAAAGAAGCATAAAAGAAGCAGGATAAAGAACACAAGAGAATATGGGAGAAATAAATCCAAATATGTCATCACAATAAATGTAAATTGGCTAAACTTGTCAGTTAAAGGCAAAGATAGTCAGAATGCACTAAAAATGTAAATCTAGTTGTCTGCTTGTTGTAGGAGAAACACCTAGCCCATAAGGACACACATTTTGAAAATTAAAGGGTGGATAAAGATATTTAAGTAAATACTAACCACAAGAAAGCCAATGTAGCCATATTAATAACTGACAGAGATTTTAAGATTAAAAAACATTAATTAGGAATAAAGAGGAGTAATACCTTGATAAAAGAAACAATTCACGAGGAAAACATCACAATTCGAAACATGTAGTCCCCTAATAATATGTCCTCAAAATATGCTGAACAAGGAGAAATAGACAAATTCATAGTAGTAGGTTTTATTTGAACAACATAATTATTAAATAGGAAGGAACAGAATTAATCATCCAGAAATAGACTTGCAATGGTATCACAAATCTGAGGGTAAATAAGTCATTTGGAAAAAATTAAGTGAAATTTCTACCTCATACTATACACAAACTTAAAACCTAAATATGAACAGCAAAAATTTAAAACTATCACAGGACGTATGAGAGAATACTGGCATATACTGGGAAAGAAAAGATTTCTTAAGGCACTTTGCAGCTGATTTTCCACAACAAAAGAGGCTATAAGCAAAGTATAGAGATATGCTATATACAAGGAGAATGGAATATACTTGCAACTCAGAAAGTAGACAAATTATTGTTACCTGTGCTAAGTACAGAACTCCTACAAATCAAGGAGACTTCAGTCATATCTGTAAGTTTTCATTTCTTGAAAAAAAGGTCTAAATGTGACAAAATGTTGATTTGACAAATCTGAGTGGTTGATACAAGGCTTGTATTTGTTTATTGTTTCCTCTGCTTTTCTACATGCTCAAAATGTTTCATAGTAAAAATGTCTGGGCTAGTAATGGCAGTGAAGGGTCATTTAATCTGAGACCTAAAACATGAGTAGGAAATGGCCAGATGAAGGTGTTTTAACCATGTCCTTTGTTTTCTGTATTTCTGATGCTTTGACATCTGAGGACTTGCTGACTCTGCAGGGACTGCCCCTTCCAGGGTTAACCAATTCCTACTGATAGTAAACAATTCACTTGTGCGTGAGCTTTTCAAATGCAAACCAATCAATCCAGAGCACACACCTCCAGATACCTCCTTTATTGGACTCTCATATTCCAGGCCACTACCCTCCTGCCTTAAAAAGCCCCGGGCTAGGTCCAGACAGCAAGGGATAGTCCCTGTGCCCTAGAAGCCCTCTAAAATTATTCAAACTGCCAGCCCTAACCTGTTATCTCTGCCTTACCCATTCCTTCCCGTGGAAACCGAAATAAAGGTTCCTGCCACAGCTCTCTTTCTCCTCTCTGACCTAAGCCTCCTGACTGACCTAAGCTTCCCCATATTGCCCCCCACAGCGTGGCATGCTCCTCCTCTTGGAAACTGTAACAAACTGTTTTTTCAATGGTAATGGTCCCCTGCTTTGTTTGCCTTACTGTACCTCAAATTTTCTTTTATCACACTGTCTTTTAAAACAGATGATGAAGGGCCGGCCCCGTGGTGCATCACCTATATAGGGATGGCCGGTGCGCTCACTGGCTGAGGGCGGTGCAGGCGACACCAAGCCAAGGGTTGCGATCCCCTTACTGGTCACAAACAGGACAAAAAAAAAAAAACAACAGACGATGAAGAAGAAAGGGTGTGGTGAGTGTATGTGTGTGTACGTTTCAGGCAGAGGGAGCAGCTTATACAGAAGCCATGAGGTTAGGGAGAGTGAAGAACTGAAAAGAGGCTAGTGGGGCAGGCGAGTAAAGAACAAGACAGAGCAGTGAGAGGTAACCCTGGAGATGGAGGTGGTAGAAGGAAGTCAGGTAAAGGAAGGCTTAGTAAACCTTGATATACACATTCTTGGTATATATGTCTGTATAATATATACATGTCTTTTATATATGTGTGTGTATATATATCTTATATATGTATACATATGTGTCAAGATATGTATACATAAAAGTCAAGGGTTTGGATCCCCATATTGGCCAGCTGCCAAAAAAAAAAAAAAAAAAGATATATATACATCCATATACATATATAAGTGTTCTTCAAAAAGTTTAGGGAAAGATTCATATTATCTCTTAATTCCATTTCTATGAAGTTTTTGAAGTATCCTTGTGTATGAAGAAAACATATATCCTTAGTACAGATATGTAATATATATATTTAGATATATAAAATCTGACGTATAATAAGGGTAAGGAGTTGCCATTAGAAGGGTTTTGGCAAAGAGAATAATATGTTTGGATTTCTGTCTAAAATATCTCTTTTTGGCTTCTATGTCGAGTGTGGAGTGGAGCAAGACTGAAGTCAAGGAGACTGATTAGGAGGTTCTTCATAGTCCAGGAGAGAGATGGAAGATGGCGGTGTGTTTGAAGAGAAGTTATGGAGCTGAGAGACATTCAGGAAATATAATTGTGAGGATTAGGGCATTGGGTGTGTGGGTTTTAGGGAGAGGCAGAAATTAAAGACGACTCCCAGATTTCTTTCCTAGCAATTGGGTTGAAGGTGATGACATTGATTGAAATAAGCAGAGGTACTCTAGCTAGTAGAGTAACATATTTGGTGGGGAGAAATGATAGGTCCATGTGAAGATGTTCAGTTGATGGTCTAGATTCATGTCTAGAGATGAAAGAGGTCTGGCTAGAGACACAAGTTTGAGACTTATCAGCAAATGAGTGGCAGACACCACTGAAAGGAGAGAATGTGAACTGAGACAATGAGAGGCTTACAGCACAATCTGACACTCAACAACATTGAGGAATGTACAGAGAAGAAATAGAGCAAACAAAGGAAATTTAGAAGGAGTAGCAGGAAAGGTAAGAGGAAAATCAGTGTGTGTAGGATCTTAGAAACCAAGAGATGGTACTATATCAGGAGTGACAGGCCCAAGAAGAGGAGTCCAAGAAGAGGAGTGACATGGATTCTTTTGATTTTGTGACGTGAATGTCATTGTGGAACTTGGCAAGAGCAGTTTGTGTTTTGTGGTGTGGTCAGAAGCCAGAATGCAGTGGATTGAGCAGTAAGTGGGAAGTGAACAAAAGGAAAGAAAATGTAGATAGCTCATTCAGTTCTACAAGTTTTGAGGGCTTATACCTTTGAGCAGTAGTGGCTAGTACAGAGACATTCACAGAGAGTACTAAGGGGACTGTGCATTGAATTTACCAAAATTCATTTTGGAAAATACCCTTCCCGTGGACTCTTTCTACTTCTCTAACTCCTCATCAAAACTTATGTGACCAGTGCTTCATACCTACTGGAGAGTAGGAAAAAATATTTTTTTTTCTCTCTAGAGAATAGGAAAAAAATAATTTCATTGTGATGTTAGTATTTGAGAAAGAATTAGTAGAATTTCTCTCCCTATCAAAGAACTTTTGCTTATTATTTGAAGGACTCAGCAATGTGGGCAGGGTCAGCACGGGTGACTATGTTAGTTGGGAGGGCCTATTTCATCACATCACATGAGCGGGTGCCTATTTAACTAAGGCAGGAATGGCAAATAGCTAGCAAGCATGCTGCTAATCCTTCTACTATCCGTCTATCATCAGTCCATGACAGAAAATCTTGGATTTGGCTACGGCGTCCTTTCATTATAGCATTCCAGGCAGATAAAACCAAAAGGCCACTTTTGATGTTGTTTACGGCATCCTGATATTGAATGAACACACCCATGACCACAGCCACAGCATTGTACAACTCCAGGAGGCACTGTTTATGTAGACTTAATTGTGACTGACATCCACTGGATTCGTACAATAAAAAGGCCCTGCTACTGTAATGTCACCCCAACTTTCTCTTTACCTTTTTCTCCTCCTCCCACTAAAAATTGAAGTAATATGGTTATTTACATTAGTAGCTAAATAGATCATATACAACATTGGGGATTTTTTTTTGTGGCGGGGAGAGGGCATTGTTTTTAAAGCTGCTCAGGATAGAATTTTCATAATATTGCAACAAATTGTGTGAATGTGACATTCATTATCCATGCTGTGAACAAAAGTCGAATGTACCAAATTGCATCTATGCTTCTATATTTTTTGATATAGTTCCACTTACCTCAGTTTGACAACACGGGCTCTGACGAACTCATTTCTTAAACTTGATTTTTTGAATGTTTCATTAATCTGTAGAAAGAAAGGAAAAAACCTCTCTGTGATGATAGTTCTTCCTCTCCTTTCTCCTAACCTTGCAACGTGGAACTTATGCTAATGTGGAGTAAAGATGTAAGTTTTCAGTTCAGTTCAGTTCAGTTCCATCACAGAACACTTGAGATTGATGCAGACACGTTATGTAACCTTTTGATGCAGTGCCTATTTCTTCATCTATTACACAGAGATAATACTCGACAGGATGTGTCTTCACTGGAAGGAATTCTAAACCCAGCAGATGTTTTACTCAATGAGAGCTTATTTTATATGACTTGGTGGCTGTTACTAAGGGGGTTGGGACAGGAGCCAAGCCAGCACTAGGGAAGTTCACTGATTCTACTCACATGTTGCATCATGATGTGTGATCTCTCAACAAATGTTTTTTAAAAGGGTAAAACCAGATTAAACCAGATTAAAATGAGTAGCAATGGAAAGCTAGAAGAGAAGGGAGAAAAGAAGCAAAGGGAAGTCTTTCCTTGTCATTTCTGAACCACATCTAAGCATCAGAGATTATTTTTAGTATCGGTTGGTGATTTCTTGACCTACCCATAACTACCTCCCTGCATCATTGCTCAGTCCCAACAAGGATGGTTCTCTTGAAGTATAAAGTTGAGCTTCACAGTCAAGTAGAAGTGCTTCTGTGACTGGCACAGTTTCTGAGATGCGGGGTCGGATATATTGTAGTGTCACAGTGGAGGATGGGGTACATTGCCTTGTACTGTGAGGATGTACCCAGGTGGATGTGGACATGAAGAAGTGAAGATGGGGAATTAAGTAGCATACTGTATATTACATTAAGCCACATTTGAAGCCAGTTCTTCTTGAGACTGAAGTTTATGCAGTCTCGATTATACTATAATATATCTTACTTTTTCGATATCCATTCTTCTAGGCTGATTGATATCAGACCAATCAGCTGTTTGACAAAATGATAGTTTTATTTTTTTCCAGAGAGGCCCTGAACTTTTTAAGAATAATGAGATTATTGGTTTTATCAAGATAATTCATTTTCTTTTTTAAAAAAATTCAAGAAATAAGTAGTAAGTATTAAGAAGAAAGTAAAAAGTCACTCTAAATTCTGTGATCTAGAATTAACAATTGCTGTTATTTGGTGAGCTATATTTCAGTTATCTACATAGAAGGATGGGTTTTAATATATTAATATGATACAAGAGGTATTTTAATAAGATAACTTAATTTTACTTGACTTTAACAAAAGTAAAAGAAACTTACATAAAGCTAAAGTTATTGCTAAATAACTTTATTGTAAATGTTTTTTGTAATTATGTTTTATTCATGATTTTCCATTGCACTGGCACAGCCTGGACTGGACCAAAATGTTAATGATCCACTTTAGTTTTGATATGTTCATTATATGGAAAACATTGAGGAAATTTAGTGAGGACTAAGATAATAAGCAACATAAAGGAAGCAAATTGATTAATTGGTTGATATGCATGTACATGGATAAAAGGAGAGACCTATGGATAAGATTTCATATTTCACAGAGTGAGTGAAAATGTTGCTGTTGACTCTTTCATTAGAACTTATCAAATGCTTGGTAGAACGTCAGTGAGCAGATGCTTGAGGAGTGTACCAATGGAATAGTGGAAAGGGCAGTAGGGAACACAGAGATAGGTGAGTTTAAGAACTTTAACGAACTGGTAATCTTTCTGCTTCTCAATTTCTCCATCTGTAAAAGAAGAGCAGTCAAAAGTGTACGAAAATAATTATCTGTACACAGTTGACTACTACAACTTACAGAGGCTATGCATTTACATTTCTTGAGCTTACATTCAATCATTTGACTTTTTCCCTCCCTCCAAAATTAGTAATCTACTCAAATGAATTTACTTTCATTTGATTTTGTAAACTGTACTGTTGAAATTTTTATTACATTGGACAAAAATCAAGTACACAATGAGAAAAGAGAAAACTATTTTATATTTTTCTGTTGATTGAGAGTGACAGTACTATTTTTGTATTCTAGGATAGTGAGAATCTTCAGTCTTAATAATATTCATAATCAGTAAAGACTGAAGTAAGTTGATGATTGTTTAAGTAAATTAGAACAAAGTGAACATCATTAAATTTGTTAATAGAACAGTCCTCACAAAGGATAAAACATAACATGTCGAATGTTTGTTATTGTCACATATTTTTCATCTTCAGAGGAAAAAGGTCATAGCTACCTATGAATATGTCAGATAAATCACCTTCTTCAGTGCCTTATTACTTGATAGTTGTAGTTTTGTTAATATTATTCATGAGCTGAATAATAAGAGTAACGGTTTTGTGATTTTAATCACTCTCCAGTTAAAGCTTTCTTTTCTGCTTAATCAGAGGATCTGGAATGCTCAGTTTTTAAGAAAAAGATAAAATATATGGCGATATTATCTATAAATTACTACAATGGTATCCAAATTTTTTGATTTTGCATTCCTGTAGGTAAAACATTTCACACATGAGTAGCCAAAACATGTATATTTACTTATAAATTATATTCATGTTATAATACTGTATTACTAGTAGAGTACATTATAAAATATTTACAATATTTAAAATATTTTAAAAGGCTGAGTTATAAAACTAACACTTAGCTATTTTATTCCATTTTTTAATAATAATATTTTCAGTGTTCCAATATAACTGGATAGAATTTATAATTTTTGAAACACTGTGATGAAATGATTCTAATTTTAATTTCAATACTTAGTCTTAAGCACTGAAAAAGTTTTCATATAATTATGTGACTCCAAATACACTGTTTATCATTGGCAGAACTTAATAAATCAGTCTCACTCATAATGCAAAGGTTTTCTTGAAATTCAACAAGTGAATTTCCATTTTCCCCAATGCCAATTGGTTATCCTTGCAAACAAAATAAAAGTTCTTGCATTTTATATACTTTTAAAGAAATGTGTTCAAAATCCACCAAACTTGATAGTTAATCTCCCCCCCCCATTTTCGTATGTGCATGTCTGAGCACTTTTATAGATAACATATTTTGCATCACTTCCAATAAAATAAAAGAAAACCCAATCACCTAGAAATGGACACATTACTAAACATACTTTCAAAGTCTTCTCTCTATAGCATAAGTGTTTTTCAAAAGCGATTAATTTCTCACACTTATACCCTGAAAAGACAGGTGTGTCCATGTGTGTGTATAAGCATGTAGTGTGTATTAAACATCTTCTAAGATGCATACCACTGACTGGGTGGCTTTATCTGGTAATGTGGCACTAATCGAGTAGGAGAGATGTCAGTTCTGACATTATCTTACTGTTCATTTACTTGTTTGTTACTGTGCTTGCATATTAGGGTTATTTTCAAATTGCATGTTTCTAAATTTGTTTTTGTTTACCAAGATTCCTCCCTTGTCGGTTTTGGGAAGTTAAGTTTACTTTCAGAACTAGATGAAAAAAATCTTTCAATCCAATTGTAAACTGCCCATTATTGAAATCTACTGAGAGCAGGTAACGATGTGCTGAAGCCTAGTCAGCCCCACTGTGTCAATCCATTTGTTAAGCAGTAACAAAGCTAAGTTTCTTTCTTTCTCTTCTGTTTCTTAAAAAACTTTTTTTTTTTTTTTTTTTTTTTACAAGGAGAAAAATATATGTAGAGTGATGTTTGAGTATTTTCTTCCATCACTCCAGTGAATTGTTGGTCCTGCCTGGTATGAACATCCACATTTTGGAAGCCATTGTGAGTTCCACCTTGACTGTAATCATGTCTTTATTTTGTGTTCCTAGGACTTAGCACAGGAACCGACAGATAGAATGCATCATTTATTCATTCCTCCAACAAATACTTGAGTGCCTCGTATGTGCTAATTTTCTTTTAGGCATTAGGCAGCAATCAGTTCTTATTAAATGGATATAACTGAAATGAATTTTACCCCAAAGCTCTGACGGTATAAAGTGACGTGATAAGATTATTAATTTCAAATTAATATTGCTTTCTCTTCCTGTGTCCTAGTTTGTTTATGGGAATGTCATTAGGTATATTTAAAAAAAAATTGTCTGCAGACATCTGTTGCAATATCACCCCTGATAGCAAAGGAGAGTTTTAATGGTTCAGTTAATCCCAGGTACAAATGCTGATTGAAATCTCTTGTTTTATTTGGAGAGACCTATTTAATCAGAATGTACTCATAGTTTTGATACATGTATTTTGGAAACAGGTGCTTTCATTATTTCTGAATGGCCTCATTCATTTATTCACAAATTCAAGAACAGTCTTTGAGCATCTCTTGTGTTCCATCCCCTTTCTGTCAGGTATTGGAATACAATGGTGAGGGAAAAGAGAGAGTCCCTGCCACCATGGACTTATCTGTCTATACAAATGGCTTATTAAGTTATATGACTATTATGAGATGGAGTTAGGTAATATAAGTGAAGGTACTTGGTAAACTATAAAGCACTATATTAGAGTTTTATTCATATAATGTTTTAAATGGTCAAAGTGCTTCTACAGAATAATAAATAAATAATATTAGGGAAATTGTATATCAGAATAATTTAAAGGAAAATCTTGAAATATTAAATATATTATCAAGCCACTGTACTCTAAGTAGTCTGGTAGTGGTACAGGCAAAGATTAATCACTGAAAGAGAGTAGAGTACAGAAAAATGAAAAGAAGGAATTTAGCATATAGCCAAGGTGACATGACAAATATATCAGTTGCACTATTTAACACACTGTTTTGGGATCACCACCTAGCTATTTTTTGGGAAAAGTTGAATCTCTAATAAAAATTTCAGATGAATCAAAGATCAAATTATAGAAACTGAAGTAATAAAAACAGAAAAAGAAAATGTGAGTGAACATTTAAAGGAATATTTGGGATGGAGAAAGCCATTTTTAACTTGTCACAAAAGTGAAAAATCATAAAAAGGATTGAAAATTTTGGCTACATAAAAAATTAAATCTTATATTTGGCATAAAAATACTCTCCATTATAAACAAGATTGGAAGTTAAATCACTTATTAGAAAAATATGTATAACATAAATGACACAAATTTTAATATTGTAATAATCAAAGAAGTTGTTTTTCAAATTTATGTAAAAAAGAACATGTGCTTTTATATTAAAAAAAGACAAAGTGTTCCAATAAAAAAAAGGGACAAGGTCATGAACAGGGAATTCCCAAATCAAATTATAAAAATAACATTAGTATATGGAGACAGATTAAATCTCACTAGTAATTAAAGAAATGCAAACCAAAATAATAGCAAGGTATCACTTCTCACCTATTGGATTAACAACAATTAGATAAGACTTACAACACCTATTGTCAATGCTGTGGGGAAATAAGCATAATTATGTATATTTATATACTGTTGGTGAGAATGTAAATTGGCGCACTTCTGGAGTGCAATCTAGAAATTAAAGTAAATGCTTTAAATGCACAGACAAGAATACTGATATACAAGATTACTTCAAAAAAGTTCATGGATTAAGACAAGTGAACAGACATGAAATGGGGGGGAGGGGAGAGAGGGAGGTGGGAAGAGGAACAGATAAAGAGTCATGAAAATCGACTACAGTTTATATTGACAAATTAAAATTTAAAAAAATATGGGAAAAAAGTTCATGGAAAAAATAGAATTAAAAGATAAAAATATGAATATTTCCATGAACTTTTGAAGTACTCTTGTACCAACAAATAGTTGAATAAATAAATACATGGGGAGGGCCGACCCCGTGGCTCACGCGGGAGAGTGCGGCGCTGGGAGCGCCGAGGCCGCAGGTTCGGATCCTATATAGGGGATGGCTGGTGCGTTCACTGGCTGAGCACGGTGTGGGAGACACCAAGCCAAGGGTTATGATCCCCTTACTGGTCACAAAAAATAAAATAAAATAAAAAAATAAAAAAATAAAATAAATACATGTGGAGAATAGACAAATAGAAAATTTCAGATATTCTTCAAATATTCACTCCACTCCTCTAACTCCTTACATGTGGCTGTACATGGTGACATCTTTGCAATGAGTACACAATGGAAAAGGGGAGGAGTAAATTTATAGTGTAGAAATCTGACAAATACTACCTCAGTCAGGTGATTGAAGTCAACAGTGATAAGTCAAGTTGATAATATGTACCCCCTTGATGTAATGTAATGAAAATGATACTTTTTGTCTACATCAGCCACCCCCAAATTCGTAATCCCAGTTTAAACATGAGAAAAACATCTGAAAAACCCAAATTGTGGGAGGTTCTACAAAATACTTGATGAGTAGTCCTCAAAACTGTTAAGGTTGTCATAAACAAGGACAATTTGAGAAGCTGACACAGTCTACAAGAGCCTAAGGAGACATGACAACTAAATGTAATGTATTCTGGACGGGAGCCTGAAACAGAGAAGAATATCATGTAAAAACTACAGAAATCTAAATAAAGTGTGGAATTTAGTTATTAACAATGGATCAATATTGGTTCATTAATTGTAACAAATGTACTATCATAATGTAAGAATTTTTCTGTAAATCTAAAATATTTCTCAAAATCTTTTTGAAAAATAAAGAAAAAAAAATTCTAGAGGAAATAAAAAATGCATAGACCCTATAGTCTGGTAATTTTCCCTCTAGGAATATATACTAAGTATATAATCACTCAAGTGTGAAGGATGTGTGAACAAGGGTGGTCATCAGAATGTTGAATATACTAGTGAAAAACTGGAAACAATTTAAATACCTGTCAATAAAGAACTAGTTAGATAAAATATTGTACATTTATATACTGTAATACTGTTTAGTTATTTTAAATGATGTATTTCTAAATCCATTGATACTTAAATACTTCTATGACATATTTTTAATTTAGTTCAAGTCTTTTCATATTGCTGAGTATATGTTTTGCTTTATGCCATTTCTCTCCAAATTAGCCTTTTGCAATTTTACATATGTTCTGTTATGGTTGAGCTGACCTAACATATCTGATCTGTTCTAGCAGGACTGAGTGACTGCAATAGGGCTGAGGACATCTCTGGCATCTTGCTGTAATGATGAATAGCTAGGTTCTAATTTTCCATAATGAAGCTGGATGTCTCTCAGTGCACATTGTTCTGGTTTGCTTCCTGTACTAAGCTGGGTGCACAGCTGAAACATTACAAGACATCTTTGTGTGGATGTGAGGACTTCATTATAAGAACTGTCCTCAGACTAGCTTCCTGAAGGTTTGTACCTTTAACAACTTCATCAAGAAATTCTGGAATGTCTATTGGTTTGAACACCAAATGATGGGATCTCATGGTACAAATGATATAACTAAATATTCCTGTGCATTTCTAAGAACAGGTCAAGAAGAGAAAGTAGTGAGTAGGACAGGAGGTTTGCATTGGTGAGCCCAAGACGAAGTTTTAACTGCATTTCCACATTTTCTAGAATATTCTTGAATTCAGGGTCTTAATCCCTTGGCTTTTTCTGGACCACTGTAATTAGCTTCTAACTAGTCTTACTGTGCATGGACTCATCTCTTTCTAATTTAATTTATACACCTCTGAACATGAATCTGTCAGAGCCTGTTTCCATCATGTTACCTCTAGCTTCAGACTTTGCCAAAATAAAATCCAAACTTGTTAGCTAAGCACCTTCTCACATCTATGCTCTGGCTCATGTTTTAGCCATTGTGTGCCCTACAAATTTTTACAGGCAACCTGAAGTCATCTTTTACAAGAAGCAGTGTCTGGTTTCCATGGTTGGATATAATTAATCCCCCTTCCATATCTCCTCACTACAAACTCATACCACATACCCACTATGTATTTTGTATTATAAGTATTTGTAGACTTGTTTAATCTTCCATGTTAGCCTAAGCTCCAGGAGGGAAGGATCCATATCTACTCCTTTTCTGTAAGTACCCAACATTTTGCAGGTTGATGTTTAATAAGTGTTTATTGAAATAATAGGAGGCTCCCTCTTCTTTTTTTTTTTTTTTCCTTTTTGTCTTTTTTCGTGACCGGCAATGGAATCACAACCCTCGGTGTTGCGCCCGCACCTCGCTCAGCCAGTGAGCGGCCGGTCTGTATGTGGGATCCGAACCCTCGGCGGGAGCGCCACCGTGCTCCCAAGCGGCGCACTGTAGCAGTGCGCCACCGGGCCGGCCCTAGGAGGCTCCCTCTTCTGACATAATAAACTTATATTCCCCAGTGTTAACTCTCACTCTGCCTCCTGGCCTAGATTCTCTTCCTAAATCTGTCTAATTCAGCTATTCATTGTGATTTGATTAAACATTTGAATAATGGAATTTTGCTCTATTCCATGCTCACAAGTAGTCTTCTCATAACTTAGTTCCAATACTGCTTGCCTATAGGGAAACAAGGTGTCATGATGATTCAGCCCCCAGGCATGGTAGTTCTTATTATAGTTTAACTCAGTGGTTCTCAAAGTGTGGTCCCTGAACTATTAGCATGACCATCACTTGGGAATGTGTTAGAAATGAAAGTTCTTGGGCTGACCCAGACCTATTGGATAAGAAACTCTGATGTTGGGGCCCAGAAATCTGTGTCTTAACAAGGCTGTCAGGTGATTCTTTTACATGCTAAAGTTTTAGGACTATTGGATTAATTTATATTCTTAGGACTCTTTTAAAAAAGGTAAGGGTGAGTGAGCAACTCTGAGTCTGGAGAGCAAGTCTGACTCTGCAGGGCTGAAGGTCAGACCCTGGTAGTCTGTGGTGATGTGATAACACTAATGTTTCCACTCATGAGGTTTCCTGGCAGGCAGCCAGTGGGCCTCTTCTAGTGAGAGCCCAAGCTTGCTTTGCACATTTCCGTTCAAATGTCTATACTTCTCATTGAACCAAAGCGTGATGTTGTCTAAGCCGTGTTATTACTGACTTGGCAAACATGTCTTTTATCACCTAATGCCTTGTAAGTTTAGTTAGATATGGAAAGAAGAAAGAGGACAAATGAAAAGGATTTTAAAAAAAGCAACCTCAATGTTTAATTTATACAAATAGTAGACTTCCAGTCTTTGAAGTCATAATCAAATAAAATGCATATTTACTCATGGTCGTTCTAACACTACTCACTCACGACTTAAGAAAATGTGAAGAACCAGTATACAAGTAAACTCACTTGGAAAAAGCACAGAGAAATACATCTTTCACTGCTCAAGGGAGGAAAATATATGTAGAGCATCTACCAATTGAAAATATATCACAAAACATTAGGTTTTATTATCATGTTCTTTTTACCACTGCTCAAGGGAGGAAAATATATGTAGAGCATCTGCCAATTGAAAATATATCACAAAACATTAGGTTTTATTATCATGTTCTTTTTACGATGAAATAAAGAATAAAAACAAATATTAACTTACCAAACAATTACTAACTTACCATAGATTCTATTTTTTCACTCAAATTTCTGCATTCCTGTGTCCCTGGTGACTCTAACTGCTTACTATAGTTAACATTCAGGATTTGAAAGCTGCTACGGTAAAAGTAAGCTTTTTGATCTGGAAAAGAAGGAAAAGGCAGACTCACTCTCACTTCACTAAGTAGTTGACTGTTTAGTTTATTCAGGATTATGGGAGGCTATGTTAAACAATTTTTAAAAATTTGCTTTCCTTAAAAGAGAGAAAAGAAAACTTTATACTCAATATAAATGTAAAAATAATAAAATTATTAATTTTCTTTTAGTTTTTGAGAAGATTGGCAAAACCAGAACTGTCAAAGAGGTATGAAAATCAGGGTAGGATTATTATTTGAGAAATTAAAAATTGTTCATAAGTGCTAAAATTTTCATTCTTACTATATTTTAGGGAGATTTGTGGTTTATTCATTCAATTTGAGAAATATTAATGAATGTCTATAATATACTACTATTATCATTAAGAAACAACCCAAAGTAATCTGAATAGTTTTAAAAATTATTTCAAATAATATTTTATAGAGGAATTAGTGATTTGACATTAGTCTTTCTGGAATAAGCCAGAAGATAAGTCTTCTGACAAGATATCTAATCTGGTTGTCCAATGTGAATTATTTTCATCAAAAGTGGTCTTCCAGAAGATATATTCTGTGTGAAGGAGACAAAAATTTCTAAAACATACCTGTACACAGAATCATTATGAACACGAACATAACCTAATAGAATCTGTCTCAGGAAAAATCCCTGCTTTCTTTTTTGATCATTCATATATGTAACTTCTGCAAAGAAATATCTCAGTCAAGGGAAAGAGCTAGAGATCCTGGGGGAAGGGTGGTCCTCCGCAGTAGAGGGGCAAATTATTTGGGAGCCGTAAGTGATGATTGTGACACAGTTTGAAGAGGACTTACCTAGATATCTCCTTTTTGTGTTTGTGTGAAAATTCATTAATGTGATCTGAAGCTCAATGTCTTTTTTCCTACCTCTGTAATTCATCTTAGGGATAGTTGACTCCAGGTGATTTGATAGCAAAATGCAGTCAAAAGCAAAATGAAGCCACAACCTTTACATTTGGTGGTATGAAATGATTATTCCTCTTTACTGGTTTTTCTAATGTTGGTAGTATTATTGCACCATTAAGTGTATTTCAGCCTTTGCGCAGCTAAACGTTTTTGTTCATTTACAGTAGGACATACTATAAATTATCTTCTCTCTCTTTCCTTTTCTCTCCACACTCAACACACACCGCATACCCACTCGCACAACCCTACACAAGATTGAAATGATTCAAAAGAATTATATCTGAAATAAGAATAACATCAAAGTGTATTTTAAGTGAAAAAAAAACAGATTATAATGTATGATATTAAAAATTTGACATATTTTACAAATCTACATGAAAATATCTGGAAGAATGTTCACAGAGATTTTAAGGAAATTTACTTATGAATGAACAGGGTATGTGTATTCTTTATCTTATTCTCGTTCATGTTTTCTAACTTTTTGGGTGACGTAATCATAAAGTATTAAGCAGATAAGAGAAACAAACAATAAAATAACATAATCTTTTTAAAAGTTTGACTTTACCTTTTACTAGTTCTCAAATGCAAGTTTATCTCCTGATCTTCATAACTGTTCTGATTGTAAGATTGTGTTTTGGGGAGAAAGAATATGTATTAATAAAAACTTAGGTACATCCAAATTTTGGATGTTGAAACTTGAAGTTCTTTGCGATATTTGTTTTTTATGATTTTATCAGCTTATTAAATAAAGAAGGAAATGGTATTAATGAAAAATGAGATTGGCAAATTTTAGCATCAGAAAAGACTCAAGAGATTTAAGTATGTTTGGTATACTAAAAATGGCCAAAAAAGAAAAAATACTGATTGAGAGAAATATAAATAAAAATGAAAATTTAGGGAAGAATTTTAAGTAAGACATATAATCATATTAGATTAAAAAATAAAGGTAGCAATAAAAGAGAGAATACCAAATTTTTAATCTGTAAGTATATTTAGTTATTTAGTCTGCAAAGTAATAATCTTCTGGTACTTACCAAAAGCCAAAAAGTAAACAAGTAGACCTATGATCACTGCCAGGATCACCACCCCTGTGACGACAAGGAAGCCTACTACCCATGGATTCAGGAATCTTGAAGTTGTTGACACCCTTGCTGGCCTTAGAACAAGAGAAAAAGATCAAAGAAGATCACTCATTTTACTCAGAGAAACCATCGTTTCAGAGTTCATGATCGCCTTCTTTCTTTCTCAGTCTATTAGCTTGCACATGGCTCTATTTATAAGGAATATGGTCCTGGAAATGAACCTGGACTGAAAAAGGCTCTCTTTAGTTTTTTTTTTTTTTTTTTTTTTTTTCTTTCAAGGTTTTTTTCAGTACAAAGCTATTGACATTTAAGTAGATGGAGAATAAGGAAATCTGATCTATGTCTTGGAATTATTTTCCCTTCTTCTGCCAATTGATAAAGGTTTCAAGAATAACGACAAATTGTTTTCTGTTTCACTGCACCACCTTCCAAGATCCTACACTGGACACTACTGTAGTAACCTCCCTTACTTGGGCACCATCCCCAGGGATGCACTGAAGAGAGGTTATTTTGGGTGGGTAGAAGAGCGGAGGAGGGTAAAGAAGCAGGGATGGGGTTAGGAGGGAGTCAGAACAGTATTTTCCATATTCTTAAATATTCTCCATATTATTAAATACAGGGATGTGGGCAGAGGCAGAGAGCTGGAAACCAGGAGAGTAGCAAGCACCTGAAATGAATTAGAACTGCTCCAACAGATTAGGATTTATGTAATTTATCATTCCCCCTGCACCCCCATGAATTTGTCAGCTGCAGTGTTAAGCCAATAGATTTGTATTAAAACAATATCTGTATTATATTAGGTGTACAGCCCAGGAACTGTCTTAGTCACTGCCTTCCTCACTCCACCAGACACACGTTTACACACACTCACCCTGGGGGTCACCAGAGGAGCTGAGTGTGAATTCCAGTTGTACCCCTTGTTTGCCTAGAGATCATATTGTCATTTATCTTAGAGTTTCTATATCTGAAAATTGGGAATAACAATACATACCTCACAAGTCTGTTTTAAAGATTGAATGAGGTTATGTTAGGCTTTATAAAGGTTTATATTTCTAGTTCCTTGGGCTATTCACAAGCTGTGGGCTGCTTGAGATTAAAGACAATTTTCGTGCTTATGTTTCTGACACCTTATAGAATGCCTGGTGTATATAGGTGTTTTATAAACATTTATGATATTTGTAAATATTTGTTGTGTGTATTAACTCTTGGACATGTTTCAGATTTAAAAGCCTTAATAGAGCTGAGAGGCAGCTACATTTAGCCAGATTCTAGTCTGGCTTTCATTTTTTTTTTCTATTTTGCTTTGCCAACATTCTGGTATAAATGAGAAGAAAATGTCTGAGGGTCAGTGGTTCCCAGACATTTAGATTTCACAGCAGGGTTGCCTGGTGTTTGGACTCTACCCAACACACAGACCTATAAAAGGTCATCTCCTGGTATTTTGCAAGGTACCACCTTCACATTGTCTGCTGTGGCTCTGGGACCAGTAACATTTCAGGAGGTTATTGGAGTTGGACATAGATTTGCCAACTTTCAATTTTTGCTGAATAAACACACTGTAAATTACAAAAATTAACCCTATTCAAGCATGATAACTTAATAAAAAGACATTGGGTACATAAAATAGGAACAAGATAACCTCAGAATAATAAAAAAGATAAACAATACAGCTTTAACTGTATGGTGTCTTTTTACTACATTAGTCTTATTTGTTCATTTTGCTACACTAGTGAAAACTGACTTTCACTGACACTGGTCCAGCATCCAGCATTTGAGATCCACTACTGCAGTAATTTTGAGTTGGAGGAAACTGGCGCTTTTACTTTTGTTAACTTTTTGAGCCTCAGTTTACTCATTTGTTATCTCATGGTGTTCTTGTGCCAGTTACATGTGATCACAAACACAGTGTTTCGCAATTGTGATTTCGGTAAATATTAGTGGATGCTGAGTAGTGGAAGAGTCAAAATCAGACAGAGTTGAGGGCAAAGGTAAACCCAAAAGGCTAAATAAGTCTACAATTGGTGAATTCTCCCTGCAACAATTAAGGATTAACTGTATTTTCAGAAATGAACTGATGTGTCAAGATCTATATAATCGTGAAGCTGGAAGCACTGAAAAACAAGGATTAAGTTGGCGGCCAAAAACTCCCCAAAACAAAAAACAAAGGCCGGAGTCAACATATGCTTTACCTTGGATGAGCTTCCCTTGGGAATGACTTTAGATCCAACTTTGCTTTCAGTTCATGGAAAACATCTTAACTCAATGACTGAAAAGCACCATGAGACTTATGACTCAATAAACAAAGGGTGTGGAGCCGAAATTACCTTAATCTCACAAGCCATAATTAATTACATAAGAATGGTTTGTTACACCCTATAGAAACAGCTGAAGAAATATCTGCTCTCTTGTCAGTGCAATTTGCTGATTATAAAGCTTATGCTAACATGAACTAAACTGTCCACAATATTTACTTTGTAAACTATTACAGAAAACATGTTTGCAAAGACTTTTTGAATTTTGGCTCATTATTCAATGGAAATCTGTGCAAGAAAATATTTTATTTTAAAGCAAGGTCCTGATCAGTGAGATTTTTAGTGCTTGCATTTAAACAACAAAACAAGTATTCAGTTGTGACATGTTTAAGCAGCTTCCCTCTCTCTTTTATTGACTTAGAAAAATTTCATAAATATTGGAAAACTTATCTTTCTACACTTGTATTTTGAAAGCCTATGTGTCAGGCATTGTTTATGTATGAGAGTAAGTCATTTGGTCATGAAAGCAAGGCTATCATGAATGGGATTAATACTTTTATGAAAGAGACCCCAGAGAGATCCCTCACCCTTATTTCCGTGTGAGGTTACAGTAAGAAGATGACTGTTTACGAAACAGAGAGCCAGCCCTCACCAGACCCTGAATCTGCTGGCACTTTGATCTTGGACTTTCCAGCTTCCAGAACTGTGAAAAATAAATTTCTGTTTTTTGTAAGCCACCTAGTCTATGCTGTTCTGTTACAGCAGCTTAAACAGACTAAGACCCAGCTGTAATGGTGGGAGAAGGGGAGGCAGAAATGAGTACGATAAATAAATAAAATAAGGGAAACAGCAGGGAGGTGGGAAAAGTAGTGTGCATGGGGTGCAAAAATCTTGATAGAGTGTCCAGGAAAGACCTGGCCGAGGTGGTGACATTTGAGTAAAGACCAGAAGGAGGTGAGTGAGCCAGCCATGAAGACACCAGGAGAAGAATGTTCTAGGCAGAGGGAACAGTGGTTGAAGTGCCTGAGTCAGGATCTCACATTACACACTCTGCATTCTTGTTTTGAATGTTGACAAAATAAAAAAATAGATCAGAGAATAATCTCTACTATGTATTAAGTGCTTAACATGTACCTGGCACTGTGCTGAGCTTTTCTACATCATCTCATGTAATCCTTGTACAAACTCTAGTTTACAGATGAAGAAACAGAGGCTTAGAGATTAAGTTACTCAGCTAGTAAGTGACAGAGCTGGAATATGAATCCAGGCCTGTCAAGTTCAAATTGCACATGTTTACATCAGACAGGAGATTTTCTGCTAGTTACCATGTTACTATTAATTTCTATCATACTTACTACCTTATTGTTGATATTAAAAAGTGGAAAGTTCAAAAATATTTTTACGGACTTTGTATTACAGGATATACAAACACATATATTGTGTGTTTGTTTATATATGTGTGTGTTTTATATTGTGTTGGAGTTATGAAGAATATGAGAAATAATTTTAAAGTAAAGGCACTTACTCTATTTTAGTCAGTCTCATTAACTCTAGGCAGGCAGTAGACTATCTGATTCAATGGTTTAATTTTTTTTTGTGTGTGTCTTTTTCGTGACCGGCTTGGTGTCGTCCACACCGCGCTCAGCCAGTGAGTGCACCGGCCAGTCCTATATAGGATCCGAACCCGCGGCGGGAGCATCGCTGCGCCACCAGCACTGCACTCTCCCCAGTGCGCCAGGGGGCCGGCCCTAATTTTTTTTTTTTTTTTTAAGTTGAGGAACATTTCATTCAGACAAAGTCTTGCTTGGAAGGCATAATGTAAAACAGATGAAAATAAAGTAGCTTCCCTGTTTGAAACTGGGGTGGGAAAAAGGGATCCCTGTCTTCTATTTTTAGCAAATTAATGATCTAGTAGAACCCTTTTATTTATTAAAAAAATTTTTTTTTCTTCTTGATAAACTTAGGTACACCGTAGAAGGAAAGAGAGACACAGAATATTATTCAGGATTGCACAACCTGATGGCAGAGTTTAAGTCAATCCCATAGTCTTGACTTCTCGAATACGTTTGTTCTGTTAAACCGTGCTGCATTCTGAAAACTCTGGGTTCGTATGGAAGATAAGAATCCTGTTCTTGAATCACAAATCCAAAGCACTGTGAGTGTGTATCTTTGGAATGCACTACATGATTTTCTTTTAATTCAATGATTTATTTTCCCATTTATTTTTATCTTGGGTAACATTTAAATAAGTTTATATTCCTTGAGGATGTAAGTCACTTTGTACTCCTTGAGGGTACAGAGGCTAAGCCAGTGGTGAGGGACCTGAGCCAGCCTATCAAATGTTTTTGTGAGAATTAGGAAAGGGCATCTCCTTTAGGGGACAGAGAATTATAAAAGTATGCTTCTGGGCGGCATGCAGTTCCCCACTGGGGCAGACAGCTCTGCAGGGAGCATAGGCTCCATTTCAGGTCCCAGTCTTCCCCTGAGCAGCGTATTTCTGTGCATCACACAAACTGTACATCTGTAGATAGCAGCCCTTAAATGATGTGTTGAAGTTCTGGAATCTGCTACTTATATGGAAAGCCAACGTAGGATTAAAATTCTTCTTATAGAGATTGAAAATTGACATGGACATGCGACTAATAGGTATGATTGTATGGTGGATGTACGTATGTATGCGTGCACGTATGTACATATATACATATGTGTGCAGTAGTTGAAGCAAGGGGAGTTGATGATGGTGCAAGAGAACCTGCTGCCAATGAGCCTAAGAGTGTGAACTCAATTGCTTCATGGACTAATTAAGTTTTATCTTTCCTAGGACTTAGGCTACATCCTGGAGCTCAAGCTCTTTTAAACAGACCTAGGTCACAGAGTGAACCCCATGAAGGGATGTGGCCACAATAGAAAACATCCATCTTTTCTGCTAGGAGAAAAAGAAACGTCTTCCCTATTGATGCTCTACCCATACTTGGTCTAATGAGTTCCAAGCTTGAAGGAATTATTCTCATACACCGGAAGGTCTTGGGTGTCCTTCTCCAGTGTATTATTATTAGTAGCATATTATTGAAACATATTTCAAGAATATTTACAGCAATTACTACCTGATTTAAAAAAACATATTTTTACTGGATTATAGTGCTTGAGGATATGTCTTAGGCTGTATTAAAGAATTATTAGAAAAGGAAAAGATTGCAGATTATGCTTTTCCACAGCATAAATAAATCTTAATTATTTGAACCCTGCCAAGTTGAAAAATAGTTCCGGTTTTGTAATATACTCTTTTGCTTAATGTTCTTGTAGTAAGTAAGACATTATTTTTTTTCTAATTAAACCACGATCAATTCTTGTTTTTGAGATTTCCTTTGTTCTAGTATCAGTCATGTCTTTGAAATGAAAACCGGAGAAACAAAAGATTCCTTAATTGACTTTAAACTTCCGAGCACAGTGTTTATTTTTATTTTCTAGTGCGGTTAAGGAATATTTATTTAGAGGTATTTCCAGAAGTTTCCTTAAAGCCACAGAACTCCTTTCAGCCGATCATTTTATCTCTTCATCCCTTCTGGATTCTGCACACAGTCTTGTGCTGTCATGATGCCCTACTTACGCCACCTTGAATTAACTAAGGATAGCCAGCAGTGTAAAGGATATGTGTCACAATATTTTAGAATTGGAAGAAGAGAGGCTTCTTAGAATGGCAAATAGGTCACCTAACATTTTCTGACTAAAACAGAGACTCTCTTCTACAGAGAGTGTCTCCTTAAATTCTTGGCAAAACAACTTTCTCTGAGCTGCTGGGGAGATGACAGCATGGGGCAGCATCCAGATGCCCCATGACTCTCCGTTTCTCCACACAGTCCTCTGTGAATGTGCCCATCTTTACCTCTCCTCATTCTCCATCTCACTCTGCTCATTCACCAACCTCACTGGTGTCATTTCAGTTCCATAAGGATGCAAAGGTCTTCTGCACCTCAGAGTCTTTTCACATGCTGTTCCCTCTGCCTGGTGCACCCCTCCCTGACTCCTTTCCCTTTGGGTCTGATGTCACCTCCCCTGAGGGCGTTCTCCAGCTGTTCTACTAAAGCAGATCTCTCTCTCTCTTTCTCTCTGTGTCTCATCATTCACAGCCCCTTGTGCTTTCTTTTAGGGCACCCATCACAACCTGTGTGCTTCTTGGCTCTCTCTGACTCCTGGCTGGAATCACAGCAGCATGAGAGCATAGCTGTGTGTGTCTTGCTGTGTGAGCGCAGTGTTGAATTCTTGTATTGTAAGGAACTTCTAAGGGATGTGGAAAGAGAACTAGACTAGTGTTAGGAGGTGTGGATTCAAGTACTCTCTCCATCAAATATAAGCTATGAGATCTTACATAAGTCATAACTACTCCAAGTTCCAGATTTTTATTTTTAAAACGGGTGAAACAATACCCTCCCCATCCAAAAATAATTTAAAAAAATAGTGTATATGAAAATGATTTGTAAGTTCACCATAATTTAACGCATTATTATAGGGGCAACTGAAGTATAATAATAGGATCTCTAGAAGTGAAGATTGTTATTGCAGTAACTGTTGAGTGATTTTGGATGAGTCATTTTACCATGGTGGAGTCTCACTTCCCCAAGACGGTGATAGCAACACCCACTGCACAGGATTATTTGTGAGAATTAAAGAAGGTAACATGCATGCTATATAAACTATAAAAGGCTAAAGAAGCGACAAAGATTCTTTACTTGGTCAAATGTTAACCAAGCTTCTAAATCTTCTGCTAGGCCCATCTGTGCACTTTCTTCCAAAATCCAGCTTTAGGAAAGAACCCTACTAAGTCAGTTTGGCAAGACCCTCCATCCTTGATATCTGATCATCCTCAATATCTGATCAGGTTCCTCATCCTTGATTATCTCCCAGGTGATGTCTGATTGCCCTGGCCTGTCTTCACCAAGAGTCCTGTTAGGTTGGGTTAGCCAGAATCTCCTTTACCCCTGATGTTTTCTCTTAGTAATTTCCCATCTACTGATCTTCACACTGCTCCTTGACTATAAATTCCCATTCTCATTGCAGAGACTAATTGATTAATCCATCAATGAAATAGGAGGGCCTAGGTCCATGTAGGTCTGTGGGAGTGAAAAGGGAAGGGTTGAGGGAAACATCGAAGATGGAAAATTAGGACCATTATCTGGTAGAGGATTCAGTGCTGGGGCAATAGCAACAGTTCAAGATGAGAATTTAGGGACTGAGCGTGAATGACTAGGGATTTGTTATATTAGTCACATGAAGTAGACAATTTGATTTTTTGATGATGTTTTAATAATATTTAATTTTAGTAACTGGTAGTATTTTTGTGTTAATTTCTAGCAGTCAGATGGAAAGGTGGCTCTAGGCTGAGCAAAAATCTTGGGACAGGAGGTATCCTTTTTGAAGTCATTATCTTAGAGGTAGTATTTCAAGCTTTGAAAAAGGGTGTGTGAAACCAACTCATTTCACTACCTTTGGCTTAAAAAATATAGACTTACAATGTAAATCTCTTAGTATATATGCAGACACACACGAATTCGATTTCATAAAGAATTTCCCATTATTATAGCCTTAGGTATCTAGTAATAAGTAGGGTACTTGGCAATTATGATTGCATATATATATATACTCATATAAATATATAATAAATATATCAATTTTTATACTTTACATCAAATTTAGGCAGCCATCAAGTAATATTTACAAACATATGATTTCACCATCATCCTCAGTGAAATTACTTTGCATATGAGATGAAAAATGCAGTGATCCATGACCCAAGGAAAATGAAACTTTACTGTAGTTTACAAATAGAAAAGAAAGAAATATGAAATTTAGTCTGTACTTTTATTAACCTCTGCTAATTCTTAAAGAGACACTGGTAGTCGAATGAAAACAACAAATAATTACTCATGCTTGGTGCTGGGTGTGTAGTTATTTAAAGACTTGATAGAGAGACCACACCTATTGTATTAAACCATCAATCAATAGTTGGTTATTTCAGGTACTTAGGGCATGGTATAATGAGACCATGGTTAAAGGTTTAATTTTAGACAGACTTTCCCCACCAATAGGCTGAGCCCTTATTATTACTGGCTATTTTGCAAATGTGTGCTCCTTTTGTAGCAACTTTCCCTTCCTTGGCAAAAAAAAAAAAAAAGAAGAAGAAAATATCTAATTAAATAAGATGGTCTTGGCACAAGCTATACATCTCTGGTACCACATTGATCATGCACTAAGGACTTCATGCTGAATATCACATGCTTTTCATGTGTGTGGCAACATTGTTTTTGCATATTTTAACATTTCTAGGATAGTCAAGATAAAATTGCTATAGCAGAAATGTTTATCAGACATTCAGGATAACCCTTGGTATTTATTTCGTGGTATTTTGCCTCAACTTCTTGGTGCTGCATAGAGACAATACTTTCAGGTATTTGTAATGTGTTTGATGTTTCCTCATGTCTCTGACTTTCTCTTCTACTTCACTCCACCTCTATATTCTGCTCCAGACATCCTGGTTTCCCTGCTGTACCTGAAGCACAACAGGTACTCTCCACCTCTAGGATTTTGTGATTATTGTTCCTTCTGCCTGGAAAACTCTTATTCCAGGTTTCCACAGGCTCACTCTCACCTCCTTGAAGTGTTTTCTCACTCTCACCTCCTTGAAGTTTTTGCTTAGTTCACATCTTCTCAGTGAGAATTTCCTAACTACCCTATTTAAAATTGCACCTCTTTCCCCTGCTTTATTATAATAATAATAATTATTATTTGCTTTATTATTTTGCAGAGTGCTGATAGCCTTCTAATATAGCATACAGTTTATTTTGTTTGTTGTCTGTCTTCCTCCTCCAGTTTAGAAGCTTCACGAGGATGAAGATTTTTATTTTCCTTCCTATTTTCATATGAAGAAAATAATATTCATAGATAATACCTACTAACTACTAACTCATAGATAATACCTTTATTTTAGAAGACAGTAGTTCTGGGCTGGCTGGTTAGCTCAGTTGGTGAGAGTGTGGTGTTGTAACACCGAGGTCAAGGGTTCAGATCCCCATACTGGCCAGCCGCCAAAAAAAAAAAAAAAAAATGGTTACAGAAGACAGTGGTTCCATTATTCTGGTTTCTCTATTTAATGCATTCAAGAACTGTTCCTAGAGAGGCGTTGGCTAGGAGCAGGAATGGATTCTGTATTGAAAAGATGATAAAGAAACGTGGCATATGCCAAAGACAAGAGTCTTTATTTGTGAGTCAGACTGATTCCATAGTCTTTTCAGGGGAAGTACTTCTTGACTGTGGAAGACTTATTCACAAAAAAACTCATAGTACTTTCTTCTCAAATTGGAGCCCTGATACAGCTCTGCACCCATTATTTGTAACCCAAGAATTTCTAGGTCCTTGTTCTGATCCTCATTCGATATTTACCTTATTCTAGACTAAGGAAGGAGATGGTATATCTGTGCTGTCACACTCCTGCCTCACCTTCCTCAAGCAAATGGCCTGGCTAGGAAGATGGTGTAGATTGGTGAGGAGGGTTTGAAGAATGCTGTTGGACACAGGTCAGTAAAGCTTGCCAGGCTTCCCTTCACTCAGCGGATACCCTCATATTCAATGATAGAGTCAGCCTTGAGTAATTATTAATGGATGATGTCTGAAGACTACTTGACATATCTGTGAAGAGTCAATTAACTTAAAGGCATATTCTGATTACTTCTCTACTACATTTAATATACACTTGCTTTTATAAGGAAAGTCATCTTTTTTTTTCTTTTCTAATGTCTAAACATCCTGATTTTCTTTTTAAAAAATTTTTTATTATTATGACTATTCATGAGATACAAATTACCGGAAATTGCTTTTATATGCCGTGTCCCCACCCAATTGTCCCCCAACGACCCTCCCCCTCCCCCTCTCCCCCCACTCCTCATTGTAGCCCTAGGAATGTTCCCTCCCTCTGTAAGACCACCGCACTGCTGTGGTCTTTCTTTCCTTCCTTCTTTCCTCTCTTAGCTCCCACATATGAGTGAGCACATGTAGTATTTATCTCTCTGTGTTTTGCTTATCTCACTCAACATAAGTTTCTCAAGGTTCATCTGTGTTGTTGCAAATGGGAGTATTTCATTCTTTTTAATGGCAGAGTAGTATTCCATGGTGTGTGTATATATATATATATATATATATATATATATACACCACACTAGGAAAGTCATCTTTGCTGGCACTGCACAACTGCCCAAAGTATTGGTTCTTCCTTCCATAACTGAGATTATGGAGCCTTTTCTGTGTGCAAATGGGCACCGTGGCATTGTGGTAGAAGGTAGTAACATCTATACAGATGAGCTTGTGTAGGTGATTTGAAAACAAAAGAACAAATGGAAATATTTCTTCTGCAACTTTGTGGTGATAATATTTTAAGTATATTTCTGTAGGAGTCATCAGACTTGCAAGTGATAGGAGCAATAGTTTATTTACTCTACCGTTGTTGAAGAACATGTGTCTAGTGTTTCAATTACAACTGTAACAGAGAAAGCCTGACACAGGTTACCTGTCTCCTTGCTGATTAATAATGTTAGTTAGGAGAGCCTAACACATACTCTAGAGGACATTGCTGTTCAATGTTAGCATTTCTTCTAAGTTCTAGAAAATATAGCCATTTACAGAGCCTTGGAGCCCATACCAGTTTCAAAGCAAGAAATGACTATTTAGTTGAAGCCTTGTTTCCTTACCTATTTCCCCCAAAACAGCCAAAATAGCATTTCTTTCTTTCTGGATTTAATTTTCAAATAGGTAGGTTTTCTTCCTTCTTTCCCTTCCATTTCCTTCCCTTTATACTGTCTCTTCATTTCCTCTTCTTTTTTCTTTATTTTTAACTAGAGATGTTCTTTAACCTTTACTGGCACCAATATTATTTTGTCAGCTATCTGCAAGTTACAAAGAAATATTCGTGACAGTATAAATATATTTTACTGTCAAAATGCACTTTGAGAAATGAGTACATGAATATCTTGAGTACTTGAGTACATTTTGGAATGATGAAAATATTCTGAAATTGGATATTGATGATGATTACCCAGCTCTGTAAATATGCTGGAAATCATTGAATTGTGCACCTTAAACAGGTGAATGTTATGGTATGTAATTATATCTCAATAACACTGTCAAAAAACTAAATTTATCATTTAAAGATTGTTAAGTTACTGTAATAACAGAACTACCAAGCTTTCTGTGAGTAATTGACAATGAAGGTAGGCTTGAACCTCCCAAAAAGACTCAATAGCTCATTCAGTTCAGGTTTCAATGACATTTCCAAGGCAGCAGTTCTTAGTGAGATATTAGAATACAGGGGTGTGTAACTACTAATGGCAAGCAATTTGTTACACATAACTATTATGCATCAGAAGTTTGAGATGATTTACTTCTTATACAACTTAAAGCACTTAATTCTAGATAACATTTCTCCCACTCACCTGCATTTTCTTATATTCTGGGTAGAGTTACAAACAGGGAATTGGGAATTGCTTAAAAACCTGGTTAGACCCATGGAGGTGTGCCACACATATTACTAATCACTTGTCATGTGTCAAAATGGAAAAAGGGCTGAGAAGTCCTAAGAAAAACTCATGTTTAAACTCAAGCTGCCAAATGACAAAAAGCCAATTGTTCTTTACACATTTCTCAATTCTTCTATTTCTTCCTTCCCTACTGTAGACCGAACTTATGAGACAGCAGTGTTTCCTAAATATGTCTAAGCACTGGGCCAGCCCAGTGGCTCACTCGGGAGAGTGCGGTGCTGATAAATATGTCTAAGCACAGATACATTTATTTCTGAAATAATTAGCATTTTGAGGAGCACAGCATTCCCAGAACTCAGGAAAATGCTGCTCTCTGAGTTCTAACTTGCCCAAGGCATTGAGTGTTTCTGCAGGAGAGGAAAGGTAAATCTATTGCACACCCAGCTTAGAGGGCATGTTTATTCATATTAAAATACACAAGGGAGCTTCTTGCTGCACCCCTCTCTCTCCATTTTAGATACTCAGATTATCTTGTAGCTGTGTATAGCAGATGTTTAGTCCAGTAATTAAATTATAATACACACACACACACACACACACATATGAATTGCCTATTAAGATGTAAATTTTAAATGAGAGAATCTGGGGTTGAGCCCAAGTTTCTGCATTTCCAACAAGCTCCCAAGTGAGGTCAATGCTATTGGTCCAAGAAATATATTTTCTGCATCAAATTGTTTTTTTTTTTTTTTTTTTTAAAAGATGACCGGTAAGGGGATCTTAACCCTTGACTTGCTGTTGTCAGCACCACGCTCAGCCAGTGAACAAACCAGCCATCCCTATATGGGATCTGAACCCGGGGCCTTGGTGTTATCAGCACCACACTCTCCTGAGTGAGCCACGGGCCGGCCCAGCAGCAAATTGTTTTGGATACAATCAGATTAGTTTAGAGATAAAATGGTTTGATTTTATTGAAGGCATAGTTCCTTCCCTGTTTCCTAAAGTCCAAGTACATAGACAATCCTCTTCTGCTATAGGAACATCATGAAATGCTCAAAACCTTAACTTATCACTTTGTCAAAATATACTGATTATAATATAGAGCTAAATACATGTTCACTTTCTACAGAAAATAAGTGGAGGAAGAATTTAGGGGCCCCTATACCCAGCTCAATGTGAACTAATTTGTATTGCTAGATGGAAAGCATCAGGATAGTCCCCACCTATCAATTATCTCTAACAAAGTTTTTCCCAAAGAGGTGAAGAATTTGGTATATCACACTCTGCAGGAGCACATGGCAGTGTTTTTGCTCCAAATGTGTGCATCCTCCATTGTTTTGTTTGATTGTTATTTATAGACCTAAACTAAAAGATTCTAACAATTGCAAGGAGACAAACCTGCTAAATACCCATGGAAGGATATATGCCATATTTTTAACATTGAATACAATACTAAAAATGTTGGGAAGGGGGATGGGGAGGTGGGAAGGGAGGTGCTATGAATGATGGAATGGAGAAAATAAAAAAGAAATACATCATTAAATGCACAAGTTAAAGAAGTAAAACTCTATTAATAAAGGAGCTAAAATATGAAAGACATTTCAGCAAGTATTGGGTGGAGTAAGTCAGAGGACATGATAGAATAGAGAATCCAGAAATACACTGAAGCTATTCTCTCAGGGCAACTGGTTGAATATTATTATCAGTAACTTAGAGGGGAGGAGTGGAGACTGGAATCTGAGCCCCATTTGTATTCATTATGGTTAGTTCTATTTAACTATATCTAGTTAAGGATAATTATTCTCATAGGGGGGAAAAAAAAAGGTGGCTTCTAGTGAATCATGGACCAAACCCAAGATTAGTTGTTTCAAATGCTCTTGAGTAATATTTAGTTGCATCAGTGTATTTTTTAAAACAACATTGCTACTCAACCCCTTCTGAATCTAATCCTAGTGGCTTCTCGCCCAGATTGTCTTTCAGACGCAGATGAAAGAATTGAGCTTCTCAGTATCATTTTCCCAGGATGTTTTTGTGTCAGAATGAAATGAACAGAATTCCAAGGTCTATGATTATTTTTGAGGCCTATGCAGTAGAATATATGAAAAACAAATCACAATATATACATATTTTGCCGCAGATACGTTCTCTCATCCTGAGAGTCAGCATGCAGAGTTGGGGGTGGGGAGATTGTTGTAATCAGAAAAGCTGCTTGATGTGCAGCAAATACCTTCTCTGGACTTCACTTTCCTTTGTGAGTTTCCTCACCACCTTCACGCTCTTCTTTCTCTCCTCCCTCCTTCACATGGGCAGATCCTTCTCACTTCCATGACCGCTCTATCAGATAGGTCCTCTCACCTCTACCACACACTCTCCATCTTTGCAAACACCTTATTCCCTTAAAAGGATCTATCTGCTCACATGTTTATTACCTGTCTCCCCCTCCCTGCCGCCAACCCCAGTAGACTCCATGAGAGAGACAGCACAGGATTGCAGCTAAGAGCACAGACTGAAGCTGGGCTAACTGGGTTCAAATTCCTCTTCTTTCATTTGCTTGCTGTGTGAACCTGGGAATTTGCCTAACTCCTCAGTTTCCTCATCTGCAAAATGGTGGTAACAATAGTCTCTACCTCTTGGTTGTTGTGAGGATAAATGAGTTAAAAATTTGTTAACACAACTAGAACAATGTCTGGCACTTGGCCATATGTCACTGCTTGGTAAATCAAATAAGTGAAAGCAGGGACTGATTGTGATTTGTTCTCACTGTGTCTGCAGAAGATTTCAATGATATGTTCCTTAAGTGAATCTGTACAGTAAGAGGATGGATTAGATGATGGAAATGAGGCTGTGTCTACTCTGTGGACATTGTCATGGTTTCTAATATGCACATGAAGATCTACATACCTACGGGATTCCTTTCTATCTCCTGAACAAATATTATCAATTTGCTCAATTTTGTCTGTTTTTACATAAAAATTCCATGAAATACTAGCCTTCTCCAGATGCCTAGATTTTAATTACTATACAAGTATTACAGAAAGGAAATGCACTACAATAGTGATAACTGTGAGTTTTGTAATCAGACAGACCCATGTGACCACTTGCAAAGGACAGAAACCTCTCTAACCCTTAGTTTTTTCATTCATAAAATGGGGATAATCACATGCTTCAGAGGGTTGTGAAGATTAAAGGAGATGCTTTTATAAGGTACCTAGAACTCTAGCATAAGTTGATCAAATCATAAATTTTATATTCTTCTTCTATGCAGAACCTAGCTTTAGCTTGAAATAATATATTTTTTAACATGTAATAGAGCTGATACATACTTTACTTTTTTATTTAAAAATATTTAATTGATAGCACAGCCATTATGGAAAACAGTACGGAAGTTCCTCAAACAACTACAGATAGATCTACCATGTGATCCCTCAATCCCACTGCTGGTACATACTCAAAGGAATGGAAATCATCATGTTGCAGGGTCATCTGCATACCCATGTTCATCTCAGCTCTATACAATAGCCAAAATATGGAACCAAACCAAGTGTCCATAGACAGATGACTGGATAAGGAAAATGTGGTTTATATACACAGTGGAATACTATTCAGCATAAAAAAAGAATGAAGTCCTGCCATTTGTAGCAAGATGAATTAATCTGGAGAAAATTATGTTAGTGAAATAAGCCAGACAAGTAAAGAAAAATACTGCATGTTCTCACTCATAACTGGGTTCTAAGAAGGAAAGGAAGGAAAGTAAGAAGGGAGGGATGGAGAGAGGGAGGAGAGAAAGATGGAGGGAAGGAAGGAAGGAAAGAAGGAAGGAAGGAAGGAAGAAGGAAGGAAGGACCATAATAATATGTTGAACTTTCAGGAGAGAACAAACCCAAGGATACTAGAGATGTGGGGGAGAGAGGGAGGGGGCTTGGAGAGTGATAGATCGGGTAAAGGACATAAAGAAAAATCACAATCTGTAATAATGAATATCTAATAATAGATAATAAAAAAGAGTGCCCACCAAAAAATAAATTAAAAAAATATTTAATTAACAAAAATCACATATGTTCAAGGTATACAACCTGACATAATGTTTTATAATAACATTTTGTAAGATTGATAGCATTATGTGGAATCATAGAATGTTAGCAATGGAAAAGAGCTTCAGAAATATCTGTTCCAACTTCCCTATTATGCAGATGAATACATTGATCTGTAGAGAGATTAATTGGTGCCACAGAGGAGCCAGCATTTAGGCCTCTTGACTTTTTTGTCTGTGCTCTTTCTCTGAGGACTTACTGTTTTTTGCAACCCAAGACATGGTGGGTATTCTATAAATACAGTGTTTATTGAATGAATATTGGAAAAACTAATAGCTATTGAGTACTTATTGTAACATTCTGCTAGGCACTGGGGACATTTAAAAAAATTGCCAAAGAAAGTGCCTGGTGTTCTATGCTTGTCCTGGGTATTTTCCTTTTTCTCTAGTTGATCTCATTCCATCAGTTTAAGTTACCATCTAAGTCAACAGTTCTCAAATTTTTGTGTGCATAAGAATTATTTGAGGAGCTTAGAACAGTACAAATTTCTGTATCCAACACACACCCAGACAGACTATTTCAGTGGGTCTGGTCTTGCTCTACAGAAATCAGCATTTGTAACAAGTACTCTATGGGATTCAGATAGATAGAGATAAACCATAAGTTACACTTTGAGAAGCACTGATCTATTCGTGATTTCCAGACTACAATATCCAACTGCATCTTCACACATCTCCACTTTTTCCTTAGAATTTAACATTTCCAAAGCCTAATCATTCTTTCTAACCCTCACAACCTTCCCCTGCCCTATGAAATAGACCCTTTTCTGGCATTTTCTTTCTCAGTAAATGACACTAGTATCCACTAAGTGACTCATGCTGAAAACCTGAAATCATACTTGACACCTTTCTCATCCCTCACATCCAGTTGAAGGTTAAGTCTGGTCCCTGGTACTTCTTAGACATGCCTCAAGTTTCATTAGTAGGCCACTCCTACTAATTTTGTCCAAGCCACCTTTGCCCCTTTTCTGAAATACTGAATTAGCGTCCAACTGGTCTCTCTTCATCAATGGATATCTCCCCCACAGGGGTCATTCTGTACAAGAAGCCAGAATGATCTTTTAAAAATTTCAATATAATATTGTCTCTGTCCTCCCCAAGACTTTAACAGTTTTGTGTTTCCTTGCGGATATAATCAGAAATCCTTAATATGGTCTTCAAACACCAGCATGATCCATTTTCTGCCTGCATTCAAGTTTCTGCTTAAATAATACTTCCTCAGAGAAGGACTTCATGAACTCTTAAATTGGCTTAGTTCCCTCTATTATAGTTCTTATTTCAGTGTCATCTTATTAAACAGATCTAAATGAAGTTACATATTTTCATGTTAATCATTAATATGGTTGCCTTTTGGCCAAGAAGGGTGAGATTTTCAATAAAGACTCCCCTTTGCTGTGCTGAGATTGTACTTCAAAACACTCAAAATTTGGAGATAGGAAAATGGAAGCATCTAGTAACAGAAACTGAGAAAGTCTGACCAGTGGAACAGGAGAAAAACCAGGAGGGAACAGTGTTTTGGAAGCTTTCTGTGTTTCAAGAAGGGAGTAGTTTGCTGTGAAGTGTTAAGTAAAATGAGCACTGAGACCAGATCATTAGATTTTGCAATGTGGGTGATCACTGAAGAGCAAGACAGGAGCTATTTCAGAGCTGGGGGAATGAGAAACTATTTATAATAAGAAAAGAAAGAATAGGTTTAAGATAAAAATACATAGAAAATTCATTTGGAGGAACATAACCAAGAGAAACTCTTGCACTTTTGTACCACTGGACTTGTTCAAGAATGTCCTGAGCTACATTATTAGAAATGACAAATACTAGAGGAGTGGATATTTAAGTTATAGGACACTCTTTTTTTTTTTTTCCTTTTTGTCTTTTTTCATGTCTGGCAACGGATCACAACCCTCAGTGTCGCGCCCGTACCGGACCAGGACCAGCAACGGGATCGCAAACCTCGGTGCTGCGTCCGCACCTCGCTCAGCCAGTGAGCGGGAACCGGTCTGTAATATAGGACACTCTTACAATGGAATATCATATAGCTGTGGACACGAATAAAGAATTACACATCTTATAAAATACTATTTCGATCTCATTTATATGAATTTGAAATATAGGTAGAAGTAATCCATATGTTTTTTAGGTATATATCTATCAGTGGTAAAATCATAAAGAAAATGAAGGGAATTAAGATACCATGCCAGATAACAATTACATTGGGCAAGATGGAGAGAGGGAAGTTAGTGGATACAATGTAAATGTAGAGGTGCCCATGGGATCCTCTAAGGTACTGATGGTGTTACTTTTTTAATAGATGCAGAGTACCCTGAAGTTTACTTTTCTTATTAGACTTTACATGTGATATGTTCCATAATAAAAAATTTAAAAGGCAAAAAAGAGAGAATGGGAGAAGAAAATAGAAATAGAGACAGTGAGTCTAGACAAATCTTTAAGAGTTTTTCTACTAAACGGAGGACATGAGAAATAAGCCAATAGTTGGAAAGGGGATGTGGGTCAAGAAAAGAATTTTTTTTTTTTTAAATTGGAGATGGTATGGCATATCTTTATGCTGATGGGAATATTCCAGTAGAAAGGGAAACTGTTTGTCTTCATTCATTTCTTGCAATATTAAACTCAGGCAGGTATCCTGACTAAGAAGTAAGATTGTCAGAATGAAAACTTATGCAGGTTAGAAAAAATATATTCAATGGCCTGAACCCTGAACTCATATCCTTTTATTAATCACCAATACATTTGTTCATACCTATACAAATAGGTATTGTAAATAGTCAATAGAATCTGCAGTTTTCTTTCTGGTGAGTTACTCATCAGTGTAAACTTTTCCAAAGTTAATTTTATTTCCAGCCATCTTAGTTACCCAATGAATGATTTTAGACTTGGAATGGGGCTTTTATTTTACACATCATGAGCAGATACTAATGTGAGACTTAAAGAACTGTTGAAAACTATAAAATCATGGCAGCTCTTTGCTCAAGAGAATGGAATCCGTTAAGTTAGAGAATATCTTTTAAGGAATTGGATTGGATGGCTTTAGTTTCCTTTACAATAGTAGATATTGATTCTCTTCCTCATGACTTAGGTTGGGGTTGCCAACCACAGTCATCTTGGGACCTGGAGTGGCATGAGGCAGGTAAGTAATGAATTTCTGAGCAATAGCTTCGGGGTGCCTTCTGGAGGACAAATTGGTAGTGGACATGATATAATTTGCTAGAAAACATGTGATCCCAAATGACTGACTGCAGTTGATCCTCCTATGTGTCATAATGTGGGCCCATCCCACGTCCACCATCAGAAAACATTTCTGGCCAAATGCAGCAATGGTTTTAGTGCATGGCCCAAGGACTTTTAGGTGAGAACTTGCACTTTAAAAGCACTATGGGACATGGGGTAAAATCACAATTTGTGGTAATGGACATACTGCCAGTATGGGTCTGGTCATCACATCTTAGGCACGAGTGGTGACAATTTGTTTTGTACCCGTGAATATTCATAACCAGTAAAAGCAAAACATTAAAACAAAACAAAACAAAATAAAAACACTATTTTCTGTGACTGCAAAGATAAATTGGTGCCCACCTGCTTAATTTCTGTGAAGAAATATATTCTTCTCCTAATGATCTACAATTTTAAGCATAGTTTTTGTAGCCCCTCAGATATGTACAATCAACTGTTTCAATAAATTAAAAAAAACAGCAATTTTAGAAAGCAGAATTGAAACAACAGGCAGAGTTCGGAATGCATTTTTGATAGTGATAGCTTTTTATTTTTAATTTTTTTTTCACTTTTGTCTTATGTTCTTTTGGGCTGTTGGGCAGCAGGGCATCTGATTGGCTTTGGTATGTCTCTGTACTCAGTTAACAGTTTCATGAGCATAAACAAAAGGAAAGCAAAAGGAAAAAAGATTTGTTATGATGGGAGGATTCCTGTTAAGACTTGTTCACTCCTGGGCTGAGATATGCTAATTTACCTTAAATCTTTCCTTAAACCACATTTTAAGTTCCAGCTTATAAATCTTCATCCTGTTTACCAAACCTCACCTCATATTCTTTATGTATTCTGGTGGGTATAGAAACTCTTGGTAGACCTGAGAAAATCTGGACTGTGCAAGGATCTGAAATGAGTACTGATTATGTCATGATAACACAGCTGCCAAGGTTTCTGGGCCCTGTAGTAGGATTTCCTTCTTCAGAGAAGAGAACAAGGTGGATAAAGAAAGGAACACAACCTGCAGGAGAGGACAACTTGGAAGAGGTCTGAGAACTTAATATGTATATAAAAGCAATCAAACCATCCAAGAAAGCCCATTCTCAACCAAAGGTATTTCAGAATTACCTAAAGATTTAGCTAAAATTATGTAAAACTTACCTAGAATTACCTAAAAAATATATTATACTATTCTATTTCCCTTCACCTTCCTGATTTGAATACCCTGCTACCTCAGAGCATATGGAAGAATTAGCAAAAGGTGAAATTTGAAAAAAATTCCTGGGCATTTATGCTTTCCTCTTCCCACTGAAAATTCTGGTCTTTATTCAGGTTGACAGAATGAATTGTTTCCCAGCCATAGGTCTGCAAATTCATAAATAAGGTTTGATAAGTTATTTTCAAATTTCATCAATTTAGCATGGTAACCCTGATTATCTTGTTCTCAGAAAAACCAATCAAGCAACCAATGAAAAAAAGTAATTGAGAGTTATATATGTTTTAGGTTAATACAAAAGGGAAAACTAATTATTAGTAGTATATACAGCTGATAAAGAGATAAAATACTCAGAAAGTGTGATCCATGGAAACAGAGGTCCCAAAGAAGACTTATTTGTAATTGGCAAAGTTGGTTCTGATTGAGTGTCAAATTTTCTGTATCTGATGGATCAATTTAGAAATTAGATTGATTCAAGGCATTCTGAAGTTGCGCATCTCTTTCACTATTTGCATTATTTACATCTTTATTTTCCTCTGAATGACTCTGGATGTATATTTAGCTGCTTATAAGATCAATTTTTTAAAAATCAGTGAAATTTTTTAAAAATTATAATGTTCCAGAAAATACATTTCAAAATGTATCATTATTACCAGAACAATATTACATGGTTGTAGAAAGTTTAGGAATAATGGGAAAAATATAATCCATAAACTTACCACTTTAATACAACACACCTGGTTAGTGATTTATATTCCTTATTAGACTTTTCCATATTATAGTTTACATAGTGATAGTTGATGAGTAAATACAATTTGGTGATTTTTTTTCCACATGAGAACAAACACAGTATATAAATTACTTCATAACTTTTAACCTACTTTAATGAATTCCACATATCTATTGTATGAGTATGAAATTATTTTATTTTCTTCTATTGTTGGAAGTTTAGATTGCTATCCATTTTCACTCTTATATTCAGAATTGTACATATATTTTTATCTATTTAAAATGATTTGGATTTTGACTGGGTTTTCTAATGTTCAGGAGATTTGAAATAAAGCCAACTGCACTCATCATATCCAATACATTGTTCATGCTTTTATTGATTCCCCTTTCTACATGACTCACTATCATGTTTTTCTGGGTTCATAGAAGAAACAGTATGTACAATATATATGCACTCAGATGTACACATAAACACATCAAGTTACATAAAATTTTTCATTGTTTTAATTGAGATTATATCATCTGACTATAGGTTATGTTACAACTTGTTGCTTTTCTATGTGAAAGTATATAAAAATAATTATTTATTGACTAAAAATAAAATCAGACAGATATTTTTTCTGAAGTATTAGCAAGAATTTTTTTGAAAATAATAGTTCTATAACTATATAAAAAGTAGACAAATACTGTCTTTACTTCATAAAGGAACTTTAAGATTCATGTCACATTTAATAGCTAGTAGTGATACTGTGAAGAAAGTCAAAAAGGTCTGAAACAACAGAGGAATTTTATACTGATTACATTTTAAAACTCTGCACATCACTTTTTGAAAAGTTAAACATGAGAAACAAAAACACTTCCTTATTAAAGATATGTTGTCATAATACTAAGCCATTTCTTTTGGTTTATTCATCTCATAAAAAAATTAAGTCAAGAAGCCGAATACCTTTTCTAAACAGTATCAAGCACATTCTCTAAACAATATCTAGGAGTTTCAATGATGTTTGTGGAGTAGTCACTAGAAGACTGTTAGACACTGCCCAAATTTCTTAAGCTTCTGTATATTTTTCACATGCTCTAAGATATAGGTAAAACTTCTAAAGCAGAAAGGTAAAACAGTACTTACCTATACATTTTAATCCTGAATAATGAAGAGATGCTTTTTTCTGCCTATCCAACTGCTTTGAGATTCCCACTCAAATAAAATACTCTCATGTGTTATGTGTGATCTATGTATTAGCTGAGGACATAGGAGGAAGTCCCACGTAATTAAAACCTAACTTGTTAAACAAGTCTGAAGGAATCAACTTGAACCAATAGTATGACTTGTGAAACTGAATCAGAAACAGACAGGGAATTTCACAAATTAGTAAGAATTTCATTTATTCTGGTAAATTGTGATTAAACATGATTACAGGTGACAGATATTTTGTGAAATCTTGGGATTACTTCACGTTGCAGAGTCATTTTTAATTCACGAAGATGTGACACTTTTGCCCGTGTTATCATATTGTCACACACCTTGTTCTTAGCCACCGCAAGCCAAGAACTAACAGAAAATACTTTCCATACATTAATGGGCACTATGTCTGAATTCTCTTATCACTGTGATAAAATACTGTTTTTCCTGTAATATATGAAGAGAAACAGAGAAATAATTGAATTGGTGCACAAAGTTGTGGGACAAACAAACAGAATAGTTGGAACTAAAATCCACTTTGTTGTTTTTTGAATACTGTCTCTTGAAAAAAGTATTCTAACATGTTACCAGTAGAAGATGAGTGGGCAGTAGAGGGTAGTGCAAGTGTGTGTGGGGTTAGGGCAGGATGGAAACTGTGGGGTAGTGTTTGTACACAGGGGCAGAACCCAAGAAATCACAGAGGCAAGAATAGCATGGAAGTAAGAAAGGGCATTCCTGTCTAGTGTGTTGTCAAAGAGTAGGAAATAAATGTGGAAGGTTATGCTGGGGTTACATTGTGAGAAATAATGAATGCTAAAGAACTGGAACTTGTAATAGAATTAGACTGGGTATTAAAAACTTGAATTCTAGCCTTCTCTTTTTCACCAACTAATTGTGTAGCCTAAGGAAAATAACCACTTATGTTTCCATGAGCTCACGTACCTACTGGGAAAATAGATGCTGAATCAGGGAATCTCAGAGGACCTTTTCAACTCTAAAATTCTACAGCTTTATCTTGTAACAATCACTGATAGCTAATGGCTAATGAATTTCCTCCAGGACTGCAACTTGAGAAGTGTTCGATTGCTTGTATGCATATATATATATATATATATATATTTTAAATGTATTTATATAAATATATATATATTTTTAAATAATGTGTAAACCAGATAACAGGAACAAGAATAAGAGGCTCTTATCTACCTTTCCCAAATATATTTTCAGACTCTATATCTCATGCCCAATATTCTGCCATTGGTTATTTTAGTAAAAAGAATGAAATAATATTAAATAAAATTTTGAACATGTTACCTAAACAATTTTCATTTTACATGTTAACTTCAATACTTTTCATATGTACAAATCTTTTTCACACAGTTATATCATACAGTGCATAAATTTGTATTGGGCTTTTAAAAATATTGTTTTATAAGCATATCCCCATTAGTAATTATTTCTAGTAGTCATGTATTTACAATCTTTTATTTTGATATAATTTTAAACTCATGGAAAACCTGCAAATATAGTACCTAGATTCATCAATTATTAACAATTTTAATAGCTGCATTTTAAGAGGTGAATAATATTACACTGAATGAATTCATCATAAAATACGGAGCTTAAATGTGAAGTATTTAGACATTTTCTGGTTTTTTTTTTTTTTTTTTTTTTTTATTGTAGACGATTCTTTCAAGGATCACCTTTACAAACACAGTTTCTTTTTTTACCCTACTGCTGAATAATTCCTCAGAATAAATTGAAGAGTCTTATTAAGCCAAATAATTTTTTTGTGACCGGTAAGGGGATGGCAACCCTTGGCTTAGTGTCGCCCACACCACGCTCAGCCAGTGAGCGCATGGGCCATTCCTATACAGGGGTCCGAACCCGTGGTGGGAGCGTCACTGCGCTCTCCCTCCCAAGTGTGCCGCGGGGTTGGCCCCTAATTTAAATATTTTAAAAGCTTTAAAAAAATCTACTTTTGTTTTAATAATTTTTCTAGGAATTGAAGTATTGAAGTACTGTCTTCTGTTATTTGTTTATGACACTTTTCCTCAACTATGCATGCTCTTTCTCGTACCTCTTGGTATTTCCTGGAGAACTCAGCAAAGGCCTTTTTACTGAGTAGACGCTCAGTCAACATATATTGTTTGAATATTCAATAACAATGTATTTGTGCAGATCCTAGTGCCCTATCACTATTCACAACAGAACCTGGGAATGAGTCAGGGTGGTGGCATGGGGAAAATTGAATTCAGTCAGAAGGCGACTTCCCGCTTGCCTGTGATGAGCTCAACACAGAAAGGGAGGTGGAGCATGAAATTATGGTTTGCGAGGCAAAAGAATTATTCATAACAGGGACCAGTTACAAAGGTATTGACTCTAATCTTCAGATTCTTAGGGAGGGGCAGGGTGGGCCTTGACATATTCTATTCTTAAGGGGCAGCCATTGCAAGAATAAGGAATGTAGAATCACATTATACAAAAAATATGAGAATACTTTTCCTCTCTGATACAGGCTTGATTTTATTCCTACAGTTGTACAGTCACAAAACCAAGACAACCAACTTAGAAGGACTGGCAGAAACCATCTTCAGCAAGATAGTAGATATCATTTATTTTGATGGAAGATAAACCATGCAATGTAAGAGCTACTGAGATTGGTTCTTCTGCCTACCAAGGCTGAGGGGGAGAGTTTGTAGTAAAGAGTATCTTCAAATCATTGAATCTTAAACTCTGGACATATTTCTCCACAAATGTCTATTAATAGACCTGGATTTGAAGGAAGTATGAATCATTCAGTAGAGCTAGTCATAACAATATGAGCAGAAAAAACAACCCAAAATCAGATGATCTAAGAAGGTGGGGACCAGTAGTGTTTTCTTTGAATTTGTAGTTTGTTTAGTCATCAAGTTCAAGGCAGTAGTCATATGGCCATGGAAGGTAATGAATTTGTCATGACCTTTCTCACAGTTATTGTAAAGATAGAGTAAGAAAGATAATGAATATGTCCACTATCTGAAATCTGAAAAATGTTATTTAAATACAAGTATTTGCATTCATTATAAATATAAATTGAAAAATTGGATAATAATTGGATTTTGCATGTGTGGCCAAATTTAACTTTGTGGATTATGACTTGTAGGTAGTTAGAGGTGAGAAGATAAGTACATCCTATCGTGTTTCAAAGGCTTTTGTCTATTCAGAATATATGATGTAGTGGAAACAGAATGCTCTTTGGAGTTAGACTGTACCTTAAATAAAATCTTCACTCTTCTGTTTACTACTCAGCAGGGTTCAGAAAAGTTATTTATTTCTCTAAGCTTCAGTTTTCTTACAAGCAAAAATGGAGTTAAAGTACCATTCTCACAGAGTTGTGAAATTAAATTTAGTCAAATCAAATCAAATGAACTAATGAATGTAAAGCACCTGGCATGTTTGGCAGTTGGAAATCTATTTATTCCCAAGATGTATGTGTGTGTGTGTGTGTGTGTGTGTGTGTGTGTGTGTGTAGGGGGTCATGGTCACTGAGAGGTGGAGAGCTCTTACAGTTTGGAGATGGCACTGGCTGTTTCTAAAATATCCCCCTCCATAGATTCACATATTATTTTGCTTCTTCAAATGAATCTTATTCCTAAAGTGTTTATAGAAACATGGCTTAAGAAATCCAAGACTCTGTGATGGTTTCATGTTGCTAGTCAGTTATTTTCTTGTGCTTTCCACATGTAATTTTTTTTTAACAGTTTTTGATAGTGGGAGGTCAAAGAAGCATTTTGGTTATAAGCACCCTTTTCTCTTGTTAAAAGCAGGGTATACTTTACCCATCTACTAAGTTCTCCACATCAGTACCCCTTGAGCTGCATAGAATTGTTTTCTTCTATGGAGGGTAATTTCCACCTTCCCATGTACATGCATGAACTTGACTCTTGTCCTTTTTCTCCACTCTCAGAGAAGCAATCAGAGCAAATAAATAATACATTTAATATTCACCACAATAAATCATTTTACCTAGTAGGGGTCTGGCTGATAAACTCAGTTATTAAAATTATCCAGTATATCCATTAAAGGGTTTTAAATGATCTTTTATTTGGTTGATAACAAAAACAGTATGAATACAGATGGCTGTTATAAGTAATATTTATTTTAAAATTGGTCACATGTTGGTCTTAGTTGGCCCTTCAATACAACTACGTTTCCCTGGTTAGTATTTAGCTTGGTGTTTATAAAAATCATTTCAAATCTTTTCTACTCTTCCCCAGGCATTTGTTTTTCATCTCTTTTTCCCTGCCCTTGCTTTCAACTGATACTTACCTTTTAACTATTAAAGAAAAAAATAAAAGCCTTCAGATGGCCACTCACACAACCTCCTCTTATTATATCTTCAAATCTATATGCATCCTATTATGGCAGAAGAGGTTTCCTCCTCCCTTGGGAGGCTAATCCTTTCACCAGTGCTCTGCGCACACATCTTTCCTCTTTCTAAACCTGCTTCTCCAGTCTCCCCTACTTCTACAAGTCACCTCCCATCCACCCAATTTTTCACACTGGAAACCTTGGTGTCATCCTTGATTCCATCTCTTTTCTCAATGCTGTATGTACATAAATATTTATTGAACCCATTTTTTTCCTTCTCCTCATCCTCACTGTCACCACATGACTCCAGGCCATGGTAATCTCTCAGCTGGATTACTGCCACAGCCTTCTGATTAGGCTCTCTGCTTCTAACTTTTTTCCACCCTGTTTCATTCTTTACATCTACAAGAATGATCACTACAAACTGAATTATGTCACATTCTTTAAAAAACTCTTTGATAGCTTCCTTTGCAATTAAGATGGAGTCCATTCTCCTTAACATGGGTGGCAAAGCCCTGTAGCATGTGGTCCTTGCCTACCTTTTCACCCTTTCTCACCTGTTTCTCACACTCTGTGCTCTGTCCTTGGAACTTCTTTTAGTTACTTGAATATTCTTCCCTCTCTGTCTCTTCCAAGCCCTTTCCCTCAGCTTGGACCATCTTTTCCTTCCTCTTTACATATGTTTCTTCTTAGTCCTGGAATCATCTTTTCTGACTGCTTCTTTCCTCGTGAGGGTTTCTTCTGTGTTTCTCAACTCTTAGGGTAGGTTGGTTTCTCTGCAATGTGATCCCATGTATATTTACTTCTTCTCTCCAACTCATTACAACACACAACACACTTTTTTTGAAAATAATTACACAGTAGACCAATGGATTCATGATGGAAAGGACTACTATATACTCAGATTCCATCATCCCTACATGTCATGTGGTTAAGCATTCATTAAATAATTTAAATAATTTATATATATTATTCAAACAATACATTGAAATACTTTTGGAATTACTGAATGAGTGAGTGAATGAAAATTCAGTGTGATCCGCAGTACTACAACTATGTTTCAGCTTTTAAAAAAGTCATCCTTGCAGCAGACATGGAGAATCCTTCATATCCTCAAAGCAAAGCTTGTTTCTTAGCTGCAAAGAGTATGAGTACCTGACTTTTAAATGTAGATTTTATTTTTATTTAGATATAGTAAGGCCAACAGTTTAGGAGATGATTGCCATTGAAAAGATAGCTTGTTTCTCACAGTTCACAAGAGGAGGGTATACAGGGAAGCACCAGGGTCAGTCAGGAGGAAAGGGGAGAAGGAAGAACTATGGGCAGGATATGGTGTCTGAGGAAAGGAACAGATGAGACAGGACAAGCAGGTTTAGGATTGGATAGCTTGAATAATTTCAGGGGCTCAGAGGTGTGGGAACTGTTCCTACTTGCCTATTACCTGGCCCTGGGGTGATTAGGGAAGGAAAATAGTGACCCATAGTGTAAGAGCTCCATAAAAGAAGTGGTTGGGGCCACTGCTCCTCCAGTCAGGGCTCAGGTGGGGACCTCAGTTCATAAGATCAGTGATTCCCAGGCTTTCTCAGTAATGTACCCTATTTGCTGACATACTTACCACTGAAGGTGAATATTTTTTTTACAAGTAGAAAATTTTGTAGGAGAGTTATCCAACAGCAAAAGGACCTTGTTTCTGTTAATGTAGCTGTGGGAAGATGGCAGACTAGAGGTGCCCAAGGCACATTTCTCCTTCAGAAGAAGAACAAAATGGGCCCACTGCCACCATTGCAGCAATTGCTAGAGATATTGTACAGTCCCAGAACCATCGCTTATTGCAGAGCAGTTCCCTGAAGAGCAGCAGGTCTGTGGGTGGCTGTAGCTGCAGTCATGGACACTGCAGATGTGCAAGAGGTAGCTGAAACCATCACTGCTGCTGCCACCACCATTAGGTAACTCCACTGCAGCTGACATGAGAGAGGTGGCTGAAACCACAGGTGACACTGCCACTGCCACAGATAACCCTGTTGTTGCTGCGGACAGTGCAGGTATGAGGGAAGCAGATGCAGCTGATGGTACTGCTGCCACTGCCAATAACCCCGCTAAAGCTATGGACACTGCAGGCACGAGGGAGGTAGATGTGCTGCCAATGCAACCACTGTGAGGTAATCCTGCTACCATCAGGGACACCACAGATGTGAGGGAGGCATTAGTAGCTGCTGACCCTGCCACTGCGAAGTAACCCTGCTGCCACCAAGAACACTGTAGCTGGGCAGGCTGCCACTGTGTGCATCACAGCCAAGCAGGTGGCTGTGGCAATTGCTAGTGCTGCAGTTGCCATCATCAGTGCCAAGCAACCACCATCATCGTGCAAGCAGCCAGCTGCTGCTGGAGCCACCGCTGCCATGCGGGCAGCCCATCAAAGTCACAGCCACAGCCACTGCCACCGCAAGAGTGGCCTGCCATCACAGCAGCAGCTGCAGCACCATTGCCCCCATGCAGGTGGACTGCTGGCCACTCAACTGCACTCACAGAAGGAGGGTCACCAGCAGAGTCCAGGGAAGAGGTGAACAAGCACAGACCCATAACCCAGTGGCCCAACCCACAGGGGCAACTACACTGAACCCATGGTAGCACACTTGGGGGGTGGGAGCTATGTGGGCAGTCCATGTGGCTGCCTTGATCCATGGAGAGACACATGTGGAACCCCTGGAAACTGCAGAAACCTGGGATAGCCACAGTAAGAAAGAAAATTCCTGGTGCACACATCAGGGTCATGGGATGCTAGCTGGTGTCAACAAGCCTACCCCAACCAAAGAGTGACAGGGCACCCAGGCACTTCACCCAAGAACTCAAGATCTTGCCCACATCCTCAACAACCCAACACAGTATCAATAACCTCAGCAACGAATCACTTATTGCTCCATTACCTAGGCCAGAGAGGCACTCACATGAAACTCTGACATTGACTATGGCTGAAGTACCAACACAGAGGCTACACTGCTGCCTCTACCTGAAACCAAATCTAAAACACCCTACTTGGTGGTAAATATAAAACACATCTACAGGAGTCTCTCTCTCCTCAAAGCCCACTCTAGAGTAATAGAAGGAGCAACTGCTTGACCAGATGACCAGACATCAATGTAGAGATGCTAGCAACATGAAAAAAACAGGAAAATATGAGTCCACCAAAGGAATACATTAACTCTTAAGTATTAGACCCCATAAAACAGGAAAACCCTAGAAATTATTGAAAAGGAATTCCAAGTAAAAATCTTAAAGAAAGTCAATGAGATGCAAGAAGATGCAGTTAGACAACACAGTGAACTGATCAAAACTATCTAGGATATGGAGGAGGAAATTTACAAAGAGATTGATACTTTAAAAAAGTATGTAGAAGAACTCATAGAACTGAAGGAATCATTCAATGAAATAAAAAACACGACCAAGAGTTTAAGCAGCAGGTTTTTAGGGCAAGCAGAAGAAAGAATTTCTTATCTTGAAGACAGTCTTTTCAAAATAACTCAGGTTAAAAAAAAGGGGGGTGGGAATTAGTTTTAAAGAATGAAGAAAATCTAAGAGAGATAGCAGACAACCTTAAGTGAACAAACATCCAAATCATGGGTGTTCTTGTAGGGGAGGAGAAAGGAAAAGGCATTGAGAAAATATTAAACAAAACAATAGTGGAAAACTTCCCAGGTGTAGGGAGAACTTCAGATTCAGAAGGATCAAAGATCTCCAAACAAATTCAATCCAAAAAGGTCTTCTCTGAGACACATTATAGTCAAACTGGCAAAACTTAAAGACAAAGAAAGAATCCTAAAAACACCAAGAGAAAAGCATCAAGTCACCTATAAGGAAGCCCCCATCAGACTAATAGTAGACTTCTCAACAAAACTCTACAGGCCAAAAGAGAATGGGAAGATATATTAAACATACTAAAAGAAAAAAAAAATATTGCCAGCCAAGAATACTATATCCCAAAAGGCTATCCTTCTTCAGAAATGAAGGAGAAATAGTGTATTTCCCAGGAAACAAAAGCTGTGGGAATTTGCCACCACACACTCTACCCTGCAAGAAATTCTTGGGAATCCTGCCTTTGGAACCCCCAAAATAATAATCTCTACCAGGAGTACACAAGAAAGAACAAAACTCACTGGTAGAAGAAAAACACAAATGAGAAAGAGAAAGAAACTGTATCTTACCACCTCCAAAACCCAACAAACACTGACAGCAACAATAAAAGGGAAAGAAAGAAACAAATGATATTTAAAACATTCAAAAGAAAATCAACAAATGCCAGGAGTAAGACAGTACCTTTCAATAACAACCCTAAATGTAAATGTATTAAATTCTCCACTCAAAAGACACAGACTGACTGATTGGATTAAAAAGCTAGACCCAACTTATGCTATCTACAAGAGACTTACCTCACCTGTAAAGACACACACAGACTAATAGTAAAAGTATGGAAAAAGATATACTATGTGCTGTGGATTGAATATCCCATTCAAACTCATTGAACCTTAAATTGTGTCCCCCAAGTTCCAGGTTTTGGAAAGGTGGCTCTCACTGTAACTGTTGAGGGTGGGAAATCCTATTATGGTAATCAAAATGTGGGGCTTTGAAGAGGTGATTAGATTGTAGAACCATACTGTAGTGAATAGATTAATAATGGTGGTCAGGGGCTTGATTCTGACGGCTTTAAAAAGACAGCATGTGAAAGCCTCTCTCTCTCTGCTCTGCCATTTTCTGCATTTTTATAAAGTCACAACCAAAGATGATCCTCACCAGATATGTTCCCTGAACTTTTGACTTCCCAGCCTCAGGAACTATAAGCAATAAATTTCATTTTCTTACGGATTACCCAGTTTCAAGTATTTTGTTATAAGCAACAGAAATGGACTGACATACCATGTAAATGAAAATTAAAAATGAGCAGGAGTAGCTACTCTTATATCAGAGAGACAAAGAGACAAAGAGACAAAGAAGGCAACCATATAATAAAAAAGGATCTATCCAGCAAGAAGATATAACAATCATAAATGCATGCACCCCAAATCAGAGCACCCAGATATATAAAGCAATCACTATTAGACCTAAAGAAAGAGGTAGACCCAAATACAATAATAGTTGGTGACCTGAACACCACTCTATTAGAATTGGACAGAGCACTGAGGCAACAAATCAACAGAGAAACACAGGATTTAAACCACACTTTAGACCAATTGCACTTGGCAGATATCTGCAGGAGATTTCATCCGACAACTGCAGAATATACATTCTTCTTATTAGCACATGGAACATTTTCTAGGATAGACCACATGTTAGGTCACAAATCAAGTCTCAACACAGCTACGTATAGAATTACCATATGATCCAGCCATCCCACTTCTGGGTATACATCCAAAGGAATGGAAATCATTATGTTGAAGGGATACCCACACTCCCATGTTCATAACAGCTCTGTTTACCATAGCCAAAATATGGAACCAAACTAAGTGTTACTCAACAGATGACTGGATAAGGAAAATGTGGTGTATATATAGACAATGGAATACTACTCAGCTGTAAAAAGGAATGAGATTCTGCCATTCACAGCAACATGGATGAGCTTGGAGAAAATTATGTTAAGTGAAATAAGACACAGAAATAGAAATATCACATGTCTTCACTCATAAGTGGGTGCTAGGAAGGAAGGAAGGAAGGAAGGAAGGAAGGAAGGAAGGAAGGAAGGAAGAAAAAGAAAAAAGAAAGAAAGAGAAAGAAAGAAAGAAAGAAAAAGAAAAAAATCACAATAATATGTTGAACTTTCAGAAGGAGAAAACAAATCTATGTTTACTAGAGAGGGGAAGGGAGAAAGAAGAGGATTGGGAAGATATTGGTAAGGAACACAAAGAATAATTATGATTTATAATAATGAATATGCTAATAATATTGATTGGATCATCACATGTTGTACACAGGTGATGGCAGCCAATGCTGTACCCCCCAAATATGTATAATTACTTATGTTTCAATAAAAATTCTAAAAAATCAAGTCTCAACAAATTTAAAAAATTTGAAATCATTTCAAGTATCTTTCATAGCACAGTGTATTAAAACTAGAAATAAATAACTGGGAAACTCTGGAAACTATATCAACACATGGAAATTAAACAACATGCTCCTGAACAACACATGCATCCAAGAATAAATTAAACAGGAAATCAAAATTTTCTCAAAACTTATGAATATAAAGACACATAATACCAAAACCCGTGGTATACTGCCAAAGCAGTACTAAGAGGGAAGTTCATGGCAATCAAACTTATATCAAAAGAATAGAAAAATTTCAATTAAACAACCTAATGCTACACCTCAAAGAACTGGGAAAAATAAGAGCAATCCAATTCCAAAACTAGTAGACAAAAAGAAATAATTAAGATCAGAGCAGAACTAAATGAAATAGAGATAGCAAAAATGATACAACAGATAAATCAAAAAGTTGTTTTTTGAAAAGATAAACAAAATAGACTAACCATTAGCTAGGCTAAGTAAAAAAAAGAGAGAAGACCCAAACAACAAAAATTAAGAACGAAAAAGGAGACATTACAATCAATACCACAGAAATACAAAGAATCATTAAAGACCATTAAAAACAACTACATGCCAACAAATTTGAAAATCTGGAGGAAATGGATACATTTCAGGACAATACAAACTACCAAGGCTGAACCAAGAAGAAATAGAAAACCTGAACAGTCCAATAAGAGGCAATGAGATTGAAGCAGTAATTAGCAATCTCCCAACAAAGAAAAGCCTAGGACTGGATGGTTTTACTGCTGAATCCTACCAAACCTTTAAAGAGGAATTTATACCAATTCACTTCAAAATATTCCAGAAAATTGAGACAGAGGTCATTCTTCAAACTCATTTTATGAAGCCAGCATCATCCTCATACCCAAACCAGACAAAGATACAAGAAAAAGGAATTCTATAAGCCAATATCATTGATGAATATAGACACAAAAATCCTCAATAAAATATCAGCAAATAGAATACAGCAAAACATCAAAAAAATTATACACACAAATGCTAGCAAGGATGCAGAGAAAGGGGAACCCTCCTACTGTGTTGGGACTGTAAATTGGTGCAGCCATTATGGAAAACATTATGGAGTTCCCTCAAACAACTACAGATAGAACTACCATATGATCTAGCAATTCCACTGCTGGTTATATATCCAAAGGAATAGAAATTATCACGTCAAAGGGATACCAGTACTCCCGTGTTTATTGCAGCTCTAGTTACAATAGACAAGAGTTGGACACCTAAATGCCCATCAACAGATGAGTGGATGAGGAAAATGCAGTATATTTACACAGTGGAATACTACCCTGCCATAAAAAAGAGTGAAATACTGCCATTCACAGCAACATGAATGGATTGGAGAAAATTATGTTAAGCAAAATAATCAGGCACAGGAAGAGAAATACTGCATGTCCTCACACGTACGTGGAAGCTAAAAAAAAATAAAGAAATGAATAAAAGAAAGAAAGGTACAACAATCACAATAATACCTCGAACTTTCAAAAGGAGAAAACAGAACTGAGGTTATAAGTGGTGGGAAAGGAGTAGGGGAAGGGGGTAAGGGAGGAATTGGTAAAGGGCCATGAAAAATGATTACATTGCACAATGTTGAATATACTAATTATCTTGATTTGAGCATCACATATTGCACACAGGTATTGGTATTCAACTCTGTACCCTATAGATATGTACAATCAGCTATGTTTCAATAAAAAAAAGTGGTTGGGGTAAGAGCTCAGGATTGGTTTGTTTGCATATGCATGTTTAGGAGTTAACCCTGTAATAGACAGTCCCTCCAATGTCAATAAGGCCCCTGATGAGAAAGCATCAGAAGAAAAAGACAGGTTTAATACATCTGACAGTCTTTGCTGTTAGCTTTGTCAGGGTCTGCCTCAGTTTTCAATCCAAGACCATACTCTTATCTGTGTAGTCTCTTGCCAGTGATTGAGCAAGGTGGCAATACAAGGGTGCTAAGGTCTGAATGTTTATCCCCTCCAAAGCTCATGTAGGAACTTAACCCCAATATGGTATTTGAAAGGTGGGACCTTTAAGAGGTGATTGAATCGTGAGGACCATGCCCTCATGAATGGATCAACCCATTCATGGATTAATGGTTTAACGGTGTAATGGGTTGCCAGGGAGTAAACTGGAGGCTTTATAAGGAGAGGAAGAAACGTGTGGAAATGTGCTCTTGCTCAGCCCTTGTTATTTGATACCTTGCATCACCAAGGGACTCTGGTGAGAGTTCCTATCAAGAAGGCAGTCACCAGACGTGCCTCCTCCTGGACCTTGGACTTCCCAGACTCTAAAACTATAAGAAATAATTTTTATTTCTTTATAAATTACTCAGTTTCAGGTATTCTGTTATAAGCAACAGAAAGTAGACTAATAGAAAGAGTCTAGCCATTTCTACCCAGTGCAGATTTCTCTCAAATATTTATTTTAGAGTTCTCTGTTGTCTCGCAGAGTTTTTGTCAGATTATCACTGCTGTATGTCAGTGATAATCCTGCCTAATTCTTCCTGCCTAATCCTTCTTTCTCCCTTTTCCTTTAACTGGTGTTGCTGTTCAATAAACTTTTGCACTCTTACTTTGTCTAAGTGTCTGCAATGCAGAAATCTTAGCTTGTGATAACTGGTACCAAGAAGGCTCTAAGGAAACAGGCATTATTATGAGGTTTTGAGACTGGATCACTCATTGCCCAACTGGTAATGAGGACTTGGTGATTGGTGGCATGCTGACAGCCTCTAGCACAAGGTGGCATCTAACTGTTAAAATTTTCGCTAGTAGTGAGCTGGGCTGGCATGTTGGTAGAGGTGAATGCACAGGCCAGTGTGATGATTCAGGCTAGTGCAAGGTATGAGGAAGGGGGATGAGTAACACGAAGAGAGTGGAATTGCATGTTTGCTACTAGGTTGCATTTATACCCAACACATAGTTAATGAAAAGTTGAGGATTATTAACACAATTGAAAAAGCTGCGTATGAGTTCCAGAGACTCTCTTTGGTAGATTATTAAGAATCTCTAATTTTATGTAGTGGAGAAGCATGAAAAGCTGAATACCAAGTACAGGATTGGATAGAGTGGATGAACTCCAAAGATGGTTGAGTACTCACCTGAGACGAGTCTGTTATTCCAGAGTCAGGGCTCTAGTTGGGAAAACGTGGAATGGGAAGTGGACATCTGTCTAGTTGTCCTGAAGGTTTTAACTCTGTATACTTCTATTGAACCTTGTAACCTTGCAGAAGTGGCCCCACTCTTTCCTTTGAGAGCTAGAACTCTGAAGAGACACTGCAGATGCCTTTTCCCCACAAGGAAATAGCTGTCTTTTCCAGAATCTGTGTGCATCTTTTCTCCTGGCTGCCAGGCTATTATCAAAGCTAAGTCATGGCATAACCAGCTGAGAATATGTCGGGCCTGAAGAGAGAGAAAAGAATCTATGTCCCAAAGGAGCTGCATCTATTAGCCAGCAGGTACCAGCAGAGACTGTGGGGAAACCTTCTGCGGGAATGGATTCTGAGGGTGCTTGATCAAAGGAGCAGGAATACAAGGCTGGATAAGGAAGAGTTTGTTGACTTGGGAGCATTCTCTGAGTATACTGTATACTGACAATATGCGCAGGGAATGGTGTAAACTTGCTGTTACTGGAGTGGCTCCTAGATGTCTGGAAAAAGGGACTGCCCATGCTGAGCAGGCTGAAATGCCAGAATTGTTATGGGAGTCAGTAGAGGAAGGGATTAAAAGGCTCAGAGAAATGAGCACGGTGGAATGGATATATTATATGAAGATGGAAAATCCATCAGAAAATTATGTTCCATGGAAGTTCCAGATAATAAACTCACCAAAAGCATTAGTAATGTTGTGGTGAGAGGGGCACTAGTAGGGGTTCAACTTGTCCCACTTTGCCTGGGACTATCCAGGCTTTAAAATTAAAAGTCTAGGATCCTAGAAACCCCCTGGGTCCTAGGATAACTGGTCACCCTAGACCAGTATCACAAAGTGCTGTCATGATGAGCACCTAAATGACATAGCCACAGTGGAAGAGATGGCGGTCCTGCCTGGGCCCGACAGCTGGGACTCCCATTTACCAGCACCAGTATAATTAATGCCTCCTCACAATGCCCAACCTGCCATCAATAGAGACCAACACTGCGGCCATCAGATAAGACTGTTTCTCAAGGAGACCAACTGGCCAGTTGGTGGGAAGTTGACTGCATTGACCACCTTCCATCCTGGAAAGACCAGCCATTTTGTTCCTCACAAGAGTAGACACTTATTCCAGGTATGGGTTTGTCTTGCTTGCCTAGAGGGCCTTAGCAAGCAGCACTACTTGGGTTGTGAACATTTTAACTGAGTAGATTTCTTCTAATCAAGAGTAGTCTTTCCCTGCCCAATATACTTCTTTAGTAATGGATTTTATAATTATTGTTACAAGTCACTAAAAATACCATATATTGTCCTGCTCATTTGGAAGTGTAATGAGAAAGTCTGGCAATATCACCTGTCATTTTTTTTTTTTTTTCATTTTTTGACATGTAGAGACAAAATCCAGAGAAATCACAGGGTTTGTTGTTGTTGTTGTTGTTGTTCTTTGTTTTTTGTTTTTTGCTTTTTATTTATTTTTTGCTATCAAGTACATTCTTTTCAGTTTATAACTAAGTGTAATTTGAGTGTGACATGGGATTGACTTTTTTTTTCAGTGTTATGCCTTTTGTATCTTTTCATATTAAAGGAATTCTTGAGCACTAATAAAACCATGAATTGGTGTTTTAAATGATATTAATTAAATCAAAGACAGTATAAAAATCCCACAAACATTTGGATATTATTATTGCTCAGTATCACAAAATTTTAGTTAGGAGATTCTTTCTAACATCATTAATGACATGAATGATAGCAAAGATCATGATAAAATAGAAAGAGTTTTATTTTAATGTTCTTATATAGTCAGAGACAGTGCCTTATATATCGACTTGAATATATAGTGATATTTTTAAAGTAGTTATTTTTGAAAAATATCTCTAAAGTTGTGCAGTGTCATAATTCAAGGGTCTTCGAACTGTTAAATAAAAATTATGAGGCCACTGTTTTGGACTAAGTTCCTGCAGTTGGCCCCAAGAGACCAGACTATAAATCACTTGGACTGTGATTTGATTTTCCATGAAGTCAGGAAAGAGATGTAACAGCTAATTTCCTGCATAGGCCAGTTAAAATCTTTAGTATGTGTGATGATGAAGTTCCCTCTGCTTTAATCCTTACACGAAAGAGACAGTGTGAAGTAACCTGATATTATTTTTCGATTGTTGTATCTTGCTGTCCCCACCTTTCAAGAAAAGTAACTTTGAAACTACCAATCCACTTTTTGTTTCTCGTTCCTGCTCTCTTCAGCCTTTTTCTGTCTATAAAACCAATCTCCTTTGCTTGGTTCATGGGAACACTTAATCCAGTTTATGGATAACATGTTGCCTGATTCTCAAATCACAATAAAGCCAACTGAAATCTTTAACTAAATTTGTTGTAATCTTGTTCTTTATCAGAACCCATGGTATAAATTCCCATGGTGGGTGCTCTTTTTAGTATCCTGATAGGAGCTGCCATGGCTTCCTATGCAAGAGCATAAACCAGGCCTCTGGCAAAGAAGGGGCTTCATGGAGAGGAAGGACGAGTGGGAGTGTTGCGGGAAATAAAATTACATTAAGTATCGGCATAAAAACTGTGTTTTTGTTTTTAGATGCTTTAGACAAAATTACCAATATCTGTTTAAAATAGAGTGATGAGACATTATGAATAAAATGTAGCAAACCTCTCACCAAGGTAGAAAAGTACCTGGAAATATTTACCAAGTTCTCAATTGCTTTGGGGAATAAAATATTGATAATTAAGAAGCTAGTGAGAAAACATAAGAAACTAATAGAAAAAAAGGTGACAAAATTTTAACTATAGGAGTATAATTATGATACCAATCTCATAAATGGTTTCAACAGATGTAATAAAAGACAAAGTTTCTTCTAATGAGTTTAAAAAGAAACCCAGTTATCAGATACCTATGCATTAACAGATATGTAAGTAAAACAAAAGCGAAGTTAAAGACAGGAGGAAGAACAAAGATAGCAGGCAAATATATGGAGACAGTATGAATAGAGGTCAAGAGCAACAATATTACCAGGATAAAGAGGGTAATTTGTATTGATTAAAAGTACGCAAAAATTCAACAATTTAAAAATGAGAAAAATAATGTAACAACATATCAAGAAAAGATAAGAAATGATGATATTAAGTGAAACTGTACTAAAAATATTTAACCTCAAGAAAATAAATAACTTTATAAAAAAATGTAAATTGTTGAAATTGATTAAAGAAGTAGGAAACTTGAACTGAAAAATAATGACAGAAGAAATAGAAAGCATTATATATATATATATACATATACATAAAATTCCTAAAAAGGTTCCTAAAAGCACCTGGACTCCTAATGTTTAAAGAAACAGTTATTCCCTGTGTTATTTTAACTATTCTTAAATATAGAACATGCTGAAAACTTTTCAGTTAATTTTATAATGCTAACATTATCTTGGTTAATAAAAATCTTGACAGAACACTAAGAAATAGATTAATCCAGCTCTGAGGAATTATTAACTGTATTGGAATAAATATAAACCTGGGTCTATTTTCTCTTAGAACAAGCTATGTAGGGTTGCTTATGTGAACTACAAACCAAACACTTGCAGTTTAAAGTATGTAATCTTCAATTTAGGGTTTGTAAATTGATCCGCAATTTAAAACATGATCTTCAATTTGGGTTTGTATTTGAAAATGCTGCCTTTATTTTTGTTTTACTTGTAATATATATAACATGCCCTACTAGACGTTTACTTACATAAACCTTTCACTGAACTTGGATTTTTCCTGCTTTGGCCCTGGTGATCCTCAGAGTAAGTTGTATGTATACTATGTAGCCTACATGTTAAGGTGGTCCGTCTCAACAATGCCTTTCAAAGGTGGCAAAAATTTGTTTAGCTCTATGTTTTGTTCATGTTATTACACTGGACCCACTCAGATAATTCAGGGTTATTGTGTTAATACTTAGCAACCTTAGTTACATCTGTGAAGTCCCTTTTGCTATGTAACATAACATACTCATAGGCATGACACCAGTGATGGAGAGCAGAGGTCCCATAATTTTACTTATCACAGATGGTAACAAATTTTTAAAAGGAAAGAAAGCATGAAATGGATATAGATATGTGGAATTTTAGGTAGGGTGGATAAAGAAGTCTCCTCTGAGAAAGTGACTTTTGACTAAAGACCTGAAGGAAGTGAGAGAAAAGCACTGGATATCTAGAGACAGATCATTGTAGACAGAGGACACAGCCAGCTCAAAGATCCCAACAGTGCCAGTGTGTTCAAAGCATGTTAAGGAGGCAGCAATGCAGGAGCACAGTGTACGTGGGGGAGAGGGACAGGACAAGGGTAAGGGAGAGAGGTGACAGGAACCAGGTTATACCAGTTATGAAGGATTTTGGATTTTATGATGGATGATGAGAAGTCATTGGGGTTTCTGAGAAAATGAGTGATGTTGTGACATACTTTAACATGGTGGCTCTGGCTGTTGTGAAGGGGGCTGAAGGTCTCATTCTCTCACACCCCACGCCCAATCCATGAGCAAATCCTCTCAGTTCCTTCTGTAGAAAACATCCCAAATCTGACTACTTTCCACGCCCTCACTGCTGCTGCTCTGGTCCAAGCCATCATCTCTCACTTAGATTGTGGAAATGATTGCTAGCTAATCTTCTTGCTTCTCCACCTTATCCCTCTGCCCCGCTTTATTTATTTTCCATTCCTCCTGCCTAGAATATGGCGAGGGAGTGAACTGGATAGATATCTAGGGGAACAGTGTTCCATGCAAAGGAGTAGCAAAGAATGAATGAAGTTACGGATTTTTCAGCGGAACTTAAAATATTCTCTTACTGGCTTTAAGCAACTGTTTTATTTTCCCAGGATTATGGTTTTGGCAAGTTCACATTCACATTGCCATGCCAATATTGATCCTATCACCACGATGTGAAATACATATATTTGTCTCTAGTTTTCAGTTAAGGAAATTGAAACAAAGATTTTTTGTATTACTCAGGGTTCTCCAGAGAAACAGAAACAATTAAGATGTGTATATACGTAGAAAGAGATTTATTTTAAGGAATTGGTTCATGAAATTATAGAGGCTGGCAAGTCCAAAAACTACAGAGTGGGCCAGTAGACTGGAGACCAGGGAAGAGCCAATGCTATAATTTAAATCTGAAGGCTTCCAGGCTGAAGACCCAGGAAGACCCAACGTTTCAGTGCAAGTCTGAAGGCCATCTGCTGGCAGATTCCTTTCTGCACAGGGGAGGTCAGTCTTTTGTTTTAGTCAGACCTTCACTGATTGGAGGAGGCCCACCCATATTATGGAAGGCAATCTGCTTTACTCAAAAGCCACTGATTTACATGTTAACCTCACCCAAAAATACTCTCACAGAAACATCCGGAATAATATTTAATCCTATAACTGGGCACCGTGGCCCAGCCAAGTTGACACACAAAATTAATAGACACAGAGGTCAAATAACAGACCCATAGCCACTCATCTGGTATGTTGTAGAGCTGGGATTCAAATCAGTTCTAACTCCATACCGTTTACTTCTAGGTTATACTACCCATTATCCAGCAAAGTATGATTTGGTAGTGTAATCTTTTAAAAATATTTTAAAAGACTATTTGAAATTTAAATAGTTTTAATTCAATTTATTCAAATGAGCATCAATGACCAGGTTTTGTATTAGTGTTTTGCTATTTCACTGAACTATGAAATGTGTGACTTTAGAAAGGTATTTGAACAGGGTTTGAGGTTATTTGGAATCATGAAAATGTATCGTAACATCCTTCCCACACAAAGATAACAACCTTCATTTACTGTTGGAAGAATATGTACTTGAGTTGTTTTGAATGATACTGATGCGTGTTCACTGATTCATCCTTATTTGTGTTTCAAGGCTTTCAAACAAGAACACTTAATACTATAATAGTTGTTTGGGATTAAGGGACAGTCTGTAGTCATGGAAAAGGAAGAAGCTATCCAGTTTACCCTGGAATCCAGTCTTTCATTATTTGTCCTGGGCTATAACCTGTTAATGTGAGTTTTTAGAGAAAATTCAAAATGGGAAATAAATAAGAAATTTGAATCAAATAAGAGGCAGTGTAGTCAGAATGTAGTCCACAAAGTATGTTGTTAGAGCCTTAAAATGGCCCAATGAAAGGCAATATGAAGGCTAGGCTAGTTCTAGAGTAGTTTTTATGAAAAGCCAGGAGTAATTTGGGTTTTTTTTTTTTGCACCTTCAGACATAGTGCGGGAGAGTAAACAGAGCTGTGGCCAGCTGTGAGCATGACTGGTGACCTGGAAGTGGCTCCATCCTATTTTCCAGTTTCCCATCCAGACTCTGGTAAAGCAGAAGGAGCTTTGAGTGTTGAAGGCACAGGTAAGAAACTGAGCTGGACCACGACAGAGTGGTATATGATGAAGCCAGGTTATGTTACTACTTTTAGTACAGTTTCAAGGAGAGCACTGATAAGAACTCTGAATGCTCTGTCCGTCTAGGTCTTGATCCCAGCACAATAACTGACAGCAGTTTTATAAGTGGAAATCTTCAAGGTTGATCAAAGACATTTAAGGTTGGCCCTGGAAGGCCCCTAACTCAGAGGTGATCTATTCTGAGGACAGTGACTGCATAACTTGGTCAGGGAGGTGCTCATCCTAGTACTTTTTCTATGCTGTGATGCTACCCTCGTTGATCATTATAGCCCATGCAAAATATACAACAGATTTATGCAGGGATTTTCAGTGATCTTGCATACTACATGCCATCTGATATGTCCAAACCTGTAACACTTATTTCAAGGCTAAGGACAGATTAGATATCTGAGGAATTGCAATTTTGTTTTGTTTTTTCTTTTCCTAAATCCTGAAGCCTATTTGTTATCGATTTTCCCCAGTAACATTGATATAACGCTAGCCTGGAGGTCTCCAACACCCTCATGAAGTTGTTAGTCTCTGCGCAGGGCTATCCATATCACCACCATCAGTTTCCACTGAGTTTTAAGCTACATGATATTCAGCAATTCAATTATTTAAGAAAAAAACTTTTTGTTCTTGTTCTTTGCCTATAACTTTTAACAAAAAGTTTCAGCTTGATAATTACAAAATTTTTCTATTTTCTATCAGCAGCACAATTTAGCCACAGAAGAATTCTTCAGCTATAGAAGTATTAATTCTCTTATGCTAACCCCTGCTCTCTTTCACCCAGAACTTTATATTCTACCTCTATATTCCACCACATCTGCAAGGACCCCTGAGGCCCTGGTAGTTTTTAAAAAATTTTTTAAATAGACTTTAATTTTTAGAGCCATTTAGGTTCACAGCAAAACTGAGTGAAATGTACAGAAAGTTCCCATGTATCCTCTTACCCCTAGATGTGCACAGACTCCCTGACTATCAACATCCCAAACCAGAGTGGAACATTTGTTTCAATTGATGACCCTACATTGACACATCATTATCAGCCAAAGTCCATACTTTACATTACAATTCACTCTTGGTGTTGTACGTTCCATGGGTTTTGACATATAAGCAGTGACATGTGTCCATCATTAAAGTATTGTACAGAGTAGTTTCACTTCCCTAAAAATCCTCTTTGGTCCACTTATTCATCTTTTCCTCTTCCCCACTAACTAACCCCTGGCAACCACTTATCCTTTTACTATCTCCGTAGCTTTGCTTTTTCCAGAAAGTCATATAGTTGGAATCATACAGTATATAGTTTTTTTCACATTGGCTTCTTACCCTTAGTAATATGCATTTAAGTTTCCTCTATGTCTTTTTATGGTTTCATGGCTCATTTCTTTCAAGTGCTAAATAATATTACATTGTCTAGATGGCCACAGTTTGTTTATCCATTTATGTACTAAAGGCCATCTTAGTTGCTTTTAAGTTTTGAAATGATAGCTGTGTGCAGGCTTTTGTATAAATATAAAATCTCAACTTATTTGGTTAAATACCAAAGAGAGCAATTGCTGGATAATATGGTAAAGAGTATGTTTAGTTTTGTAAGAAACTGTGAAACTTTCTTCCAAAGTGGCTGTACCATTTTGCATTCCCCTGGTAGCTTTTCAGACCTTGAAAAACCTACAAGCCGTTTAGGAGTACCACCAAAGTAGTCTCTGGGGTACCAAGATCAGGTGAAAATTGTATATGCATAAACTTAGGGAAGACCACTGTGTAGAATATAGTCTCTAACTGTCTCTGGACAATGCCAGGGTCTAGGGGTTTGCTGAATGGGTCCCTTTGAGCTGCTAGAAACTATTAATATCTCTTTCATACTTTTCAGCTTCAAATTCTCCCTCCATTGACATCAATCTATAGGTGACAGCTTTTGCCTGCGCCCAGTTACTAAGAACACACTCTAACTTACATCTCCACATTCAAGCAACATTAACCAGAGGCAGAAAACCCACGTATGAAGAGGATCCCAGCTGACTAGTATTTTTGTCTACTTAGAAGTGTACAGGTGGAGGGAGACGTTATTGTAGTAACCCACTTCCCATCTCAGAAATGTAGCAGACACATCTGGGTCTTTTAGTGAATGAACCTGAGATGGTATCTTTAACTCTTCCATCCTTATTTTTGCCAACCATATAGTTACTTTACTAAAATCGGCCTAATGTTACCATTAGTTGCTCTGAGAATTAGGTACTAAATTTCCACACTTTCCTTTGAACCTGTTCTCTTTCAGATTTTCCTTCTTTCTATTTAAGTAGGTTTGTATCTAGATTCCCCTTCCCACTCGTTAAAATCTTCAGATTAAAAATCTGTAAAATGGCTTTGACTTGGCTTCTCCCTGAAACAGGATCTCAGAAATTTTAACTTGTTACAGTTCATGTACAAGTGACTTTTTAGTTATTGGGCCTTTATCCAAGCTTGGATGCTCCAGGCACCTACTTATATGGAGAGTAACACTGTTTCTCAAACTGTTTATAAGCTCATGAGCTCCAGATCATTTCCATTAGTATATTTTTGGATCAGAGCGTGACACTTAAGATTTTTCCCTTTTATTTAATTTAGTGACTTCTAGTGTGGGAGGATTCTCCTGAACTTAGAAAACAATAAAACAGTTGAAAGAGTGAATTTACCAGTTAATTCTTAATTACTAATTGAAATGAAAGGATAGTCATAGATGGATAAATGAAATCTATGAATCAAATGTCATTTTTTTAATGAAATTCAAATTACCTTATTTCTGTGAGTTTTGTAAAAGTAGATATTGTGTCTAACTTTTAGTTCCATCTCTATTGTTTCCCATTAGGCAAATTCAACACGGAGGGCCTCAATGAGAGGAATAGAATCGTGGTTATCTAACATGGCCATTTGCAAGTGCCCAGATTTGTGAGGTCCATCAGAAAAAGAGAAAGAAAGGACAACACTGGTAGATCAAATATAAACAAAAAGCGAATGGGAAATGCTGCATGGCTGAGGTTTGCTTTTGGCCTTATTTCCAAATATACCTATGGGTTTGGGATGTTCTATTTAATGGTATATGGGGAAAGTTTTTGAATTAGAGGGATCCTGGAAGGTGACTGTCACTCATCAGGGCCTGCCTGTATTTTGGTTACTTCTGGTGAAGGTAAAGAGCAGGAGGTTTTTAGGAATGTGAATGGGAGCTCCAGGAACCCAGGCTCAGAGCGAGATGCCTCGGATTGTTTTAAGAAAACGGCAGACAAGTTGGACATGGAGGAAATCTCCAGCTTCAATAAGGCCAAGCTGAAGAAAATGGAGACTCAGAAGAACTCCTGCCAACCAAAGAGACCACTAAGCAGGAGAAGTGTAGTGAAATTTCCTAAGAGCCTGGAGGATTCTCCACCCCTGTCATCTCCGAAACCCCAGTCATGGTGTGGAGGAAGATGGACACGAGCCACAAGCTGCACTGTTCACTCCGCACTGATGCCACTGGCCCCTGAGTCTCTGAGAGGACCCCCAACTGGAATGCCAAATTCTCTGGTTTGCCCTGGGATATTATAGGAAATTAGCACTAGAGAAGTGGGGTGTTGCTTACAACAAATACTTGAAAATGTGGAAGTAGCTTTGGAACTGGGTGTTAGGCAAAGGTTGGAGGAACAGGCTAGAAAAAACCTAGATGCTGGTGAAAGTTTAGAAGATAAGAAAACCAGGGAAAGTTCAAAATGTTTTAGAGATTGGTTAAATGGTGGTGACCAGAATGTTTATGGAAATATGGACTGTAAAGACCATTCTAAGGAGTTCTCAGATAGAAATGAAAAGGAGCTTTTTGGAAACTGTGGCAAAGATCAACCTTGCTGTGAACTGGCAAGGAACTTGGCTGCATTGTGTCCACGCCCTAGGACTTTGTGGAAGTTGGAATATAAGAGTTGTGAACCAGAGTATCTGGCAGAAGAAATTTCTAAGCAGCAAAGCACTCAGTAAGTGGTATGGCTGCTTGTAACAGCTTATGCTAAATTATGGTGGAAAAGGCATGATGTAAAGCCAGAATTTAAAAGGAAAGTAGAGTGTAAAGATTTGGAAAATTTGCAGTCTGGCCATGTGGTTGAGAAGAAGAAAGCATTTTCAGAGGAAAATCCAATGGTGCTAAGAAAATTAGTACAAAAGAAAGGAATTATCAAGAGAAGGGGAAAAAGGCCCTGGAGACATTGCAGAAGCCTCTGGGGCCAACCCTTCCATTTCAGGCTCAAAGACCTAGGGAGACAGAATGGTCTTGGGGAACAGGCCTGAGATACCCTCCACAGGCTCACTGCTCAGGGCCACCCCGGGAAGCTGCTTCCAGCACCAGCACCCCAGCAGTGTTGGCTGCTTCAGCTGTGGCTAAATTGGTCCCAGGTGGGGCTGGACCTGCAGCTTTAGAAGATAAAAGCCAGAAGCCTTGGCGGTGGCATCCACATAGTATTAGGTCTGTTGGCTCACAGAATGCCAGAGCTCTGAAGGCTTGGGAGCCTCCACCCAGATTTCAAAGGATGTATGGAAAAGCCTGGAGACCCAAGAAGAGATTGGCCACAGGGATGGAGTCACTACAGACAGACTTCACTGGAGCAATGCCAAGCAGAAACATGGGGTCAGAGTTGCAGCAGAGAAACCCCAACAATGCCATGTCTAGTGGAGCAATGAGAGAGGGACTGCCATGGAGACCCCAGAATTGTGGAGCTACCAGAGTAGAACACCAGCCTGGAAGAGCTGAAGCCTCAATTGAGACTGGGAAAGCCATAGAAGTGGAGCTGCCTGGACTTGGGGACCCAACCCCAACATTAGCATACAGAGGATGACGGATGTGGAGTCAAATACCTGATTCACCAGCTTTGAAATGTAACGCCCGCCCTGCTGGATTTTGGACCTATTACCCCTTTCTTTTGGCCTATTTCTTCTTTATGGAATGGGAATATGTACCCCATGCTTGTACCATTATTGTATCTTGGAAGTAGGTAACTTATATTGATTTCACAGATGGGACTTTGAACTTTGGACTTTTGAGTTGAAACAAGTTAAGACTTTAGGGATGAAATGAATATATTTGTATGTGAAAAGGACATGAGTTTTGGGAGGCCAGGGGCAGAATATAGTGGATTGAATGTCTCCCCAAACTCCCTGAAGCTTGAATTGCATCCCCCAAGTTTTATGTACTAGAAACTTAGTCCTCACTGTGACTGTTAAGAGGGTGGGAAATCCTATTATGATAGATGAAAGGTGGAGTCTTGAAGAAGTGATTGGCCTGTAGACTATGCAGTAGTGAACGGATTAGAAATGGTGGTCAAGGGTGCAGTTCTGAGGGCTTTAAAAGAAGTGGAGAGTCTCTCTCTCTGTGTTCATCATCTTGCAATGTGAGACCCCTGGGAAACTGTCTCCACCACCAGATGGGGCTTTGGACTTCCCAGCCTCAGAAACTGTAAGCAATAAATTTTGTTTTCTTTATAAATCACCCAGTTTCAAGTATTTTGTTATAAGCAACAGAACCAGGCTAATACATTGACAGAGGTGATATTTGGGCAAAGTGGGACCATACAGGTTGGAGAGTGGTATAAAGGAAAGTGACATGGGGAAACAGCTAACAACTGTGGATGAGGTTTCTTGACTTTGAGAGCATCATAATTAGCTTCTGTTAATTTACTCTTTCACTAAACATTTATCTAAAACACAATATATATAAAATATTGTTCTGAATACTGTGGGGATACAAAAATGAATAAAGCTGTCTTTAGCCTTTTGGAGCTTAAGATATTTTAAGAGATAATACATGTACATAAAAAGTACAATACAGAGTAAAGTATCAGAAGTGTTAGAGCAGGAACAAAATATTCCAAGAGGTTTGGATGCCGAGTAATTTTGTCTGGGATAATAAAAAAAGTATTGTCAGCAGAGGTGACATTTGAGCTTTATCTTGTAGCGTGAAGAGAACATTATGACTAAAGGGGAGGAAGTGTTCAGGTAATAGTAAAGTCCGCTGTTATAAAGCACAGAGTACAAGCAAAGGAAAAATTCTATTGGCTGCTGGCAGATTGTAAAGGGCATTAAGTGCTATAGCGACATGGACTTAAGCTCTGTTTTTCAGTCAAGGAGGAAATCAGTGAAGATTATAGAGCATGGGAATAAATTTATCAAGTAGCATTATAATCTGACCACAATTTACTAAGTGAATATAGTAGAGGGGTTGACGGTGAGGAGAGTGGTGGGAGTAGAAGAGTTAATAACAATTGAATGTTAATAGTAGTGAATGATTATTCCAGGAAGTTTCATAGGCACTGCAGGCTATGACCTATTAGAGTGTGAAATTAGCTTAGTTGGTTGGGGTAAGCAGTTTTTAAAAAGTGGAACAGAAAATATTACATTTCATTGCATTTAATAAGGGTAAGTATTGCTTTATGAAACTTTGTTTCAATTTTTATTATGTATGTATTTTGTTGTATATGTACAGAGCTGTGATGTAAAATATATTTCTTACTGTGACTTATGGTCAAATAAAAGAAACTACTAGACGGTGGTTTTCATAAAATCCTGTCTTCACAGTAATGTTAATGTTTCTCTAGACTATACTCTAATTTAGGCAGGAGCATGAGAGAAATTCTCTGTTGGGGAGATCAGTCTGTATTTAAAATAGCCACTGACTGAGCCAGCATCAGCCATTTATTCTGCTATTTCTTTTAGAAACATGATAGTGAATATTCAGTTTGATCAGTAAACTAGTTTTTGAATGCTCAATGTCATAAATTTGAGGCGTCACTCATATTTCTAAAAATGATCAAATGACTTTAAAATAGTGATTCTCAACAGGGGGCAATTTTATCCCATAGGAGACATTTGCCAATGTCTGGAGATATTTTTGGTTATCATATTTTTGGGAAGGGGTATGCTGCATGCATCTAGTGGGATGCTGCTAAATATTCTGCAAGACAGGGCAGCCCCCTTACAGCAAAGAATTGTCCAGATAAAAATGTCAAAATATCAACAGTGCCAAGGTTTAGAACCCTGCTTCAGAATGACCCAAACTAGTTATTTAAAAGAAATGTAACAAAAAAAGAAAGAAAACAAAGAACGACACAAAACCAAAACTGAAACCAAACCAAACCAAACAAAAAATAAAAGAAATGTAATTCTTAACAACAGTTGAGAGATTTATGCTATTGGACTAACACAAACTCAGTGAAATTGTTTGTAGAATGCTCTGATCACCAGTTTTATTTGATTTAAAATGATGTATATATCAATATTTGCTTATATGTGACCCACAATGAAATGCTGCATGAAACAGTTTAGAAATACAAAGTTTACAACTCTAAGACCATTTCCTGAATCATAGCATTAAATGTCAGAATTATATCTTACCACCATAAAATAGAATAATTTATATGCCTATGTATATTTATATATGAAGAAGCAACTTTATAATGAAGTGAGTTCAGAGATTGGCAGCCAGCTACCTAAGTGAATCCCATCATTTAAAATTCTCATTTTAAGACTGCCCTAATTTAAAGCAGATTCAATAGCACTTACTGAAAATTTTACAGATCTGATGATTCAATAAATGTAGACAGTCATAAGGGTATTTTATAAGGAAAGGAGAATGTGAAATTGGTACCTAGGTTCCAGGCCCATTGGTGATGTAAAATATCTATAGCTCAATCAAGTTATTTATGTTTACTGGTTTCAGTTCTCTTAGTCATAAGTGAGTTGGCCTGTATGTCTGTGTAATCTCTCCTAAATTAATTTCTATGAGTCTAAATTATGGATCAATTTCTTTTTGTGAATGAATTACAAATCTCTTTCAGATTATTTTAGGATTATTTTCATGCCTTCTCAATAGTTCCAATGGTTTGACTTATATTTGGACTACACGAGTAAATGTCTATCCAGCCCACACACCCTGATGTGTCCTGGGCCTTGCCAAGCAGAGTAACAGCTTTCAAAAAGGCTTCATTTAATTGCGTTATGGAATACATGAGTCTCACTCTCCTAATGACTTCGTGAGATACTTTACTTAGGGACTATATTTTCTCTTTCAGACCACCTTGTTCATGTGCTCTATGTTACAGGGGCTCAACATTTATATGTATTTAAAAATGTTTTTTTAAAAACTGGGGTTTCATGGTTGCAGTAGTCAAGCTACTGCCAAAAGCCTCAGGGGCTAATTGGCTGTAGCAACAGAAGAAAATAAAGTTTCTTTTTAAGGAGAAAGACAGTGCTCTTTGATTCTTCAAGGTAGTAAATTCTCAATTTTTTTCTGCGGGTATTTAACCTTACAATAATAATGTACAAAATTGCTCTCTGGTGGGCAAAATATGTAACTACATCTATAAAATGTCAAGTTTGTGTGCCCTTGTGCTGGGGCTGCTCATGAAATTACCATCATCTCCCCCAAAATTTTTGTGACAAAAATACATTTTTGATTAATTAATTACTATATATATCAGACATTCTCTGTATATATTTGTAAGGTGGGGATAACTGTATGTGTATGTGTGTGTTAAAAAATCGACCAAAAAATTAGAAAGATTTCACAACTAAAAAAGTTTAGAGGAGCTCTGGCTTGATTTATCACGACTTTGTTTCTTACATATAACTTTCTTCGAGTGTCCCTCAAATGGGTTTAGAAATAGCCAATTTATTTTTTATTGTGTGGAAAACTCTTTGTAAGATCTGGAAGAATAATGAAAAATAAATAAAAATATTTGTGAGCTGTGGAGAAATGTTAGGGAATTGCAAAAGGGTTTCATAAACTCTTTGAGAGTTCAAAAACTTTCTCACTTAAGGGGAAACCCCTGACAAAGGCACTCAAAATCTTACAAACTGTCTTCAAAAATTTGTATTACATCTCATACTCCAACTTTTGTGATTTCAAGAGCTGAGTAGCTCGCTGTATTTTGCAAACCAGGCTAAACTGACCCATTTCTTTACAAATAAAAATCCCTTATAAATTGGCTATGGATTATTGATTGATTAAGGTGATTCTAAAATAAATCATGTTATGTGTCTTGTGTTGCCAGGTCCAGTGATTTAATCTCACTTCACTGTACAACACCCACCAAATATTTGGATTCTCATGCCTGTATGACCTGCATACAGCTCTCATTTTTTAACGTTTATGGTGAATCAGAGGCCTGTTTTTGAAGCAATCCAGTTTCGGTAATAAGTGACTTGTGTATACACTCCAGGTTTGTTCTTTTGACCACAGTTATCTCCCCAGCTCACTATTCCAATAAGATACCAGGTATCTTTAAGATCCTTTGCAACTAAAGGTCCCCCAGAATCACCCTGAAAATAAAAAAAAGAAAAGAGAAAGAAAATCAGCTGAACATAAAGGTTATTGTTTAAGATATTTTGATGAACCAAATATTTTATTACTAGACAGTATATGCATAGATTACCAATATAGAATAATTAATTGAAACATAGATTTCAAAATTATAAAGAGCCTTAAGATTCGAATCTCCACATTTTAATTAATTAATTATTTTTTTATTTTTTAATTGAAGAGTAATTGAGTATACATATTCATGGGGTACAAAGTTGACTATCAGTATTTGTATGCAGTATGTGGTGGTCAAATTAGTATTATTAGCATATTCATTATTATAATTCATAATTATTCTTTATTCCCATCACCCAATTTCTCCCTAACCTTCTCCCCCTCCCCTCTTTCCACCTCTAGTAACCATAGCTCTGTTCTCTCCTTCTGAAAGTTCATTGTATTGTGGTTTCTCTCTCTCTCTCTCTCTCTCTCTCTCTCTCTCTCCCCCCGCTTCCCCCCTCCCTCCCTTCCATTCCATTCCATTCCTTTCTATTCCATTCACTTCCTTCTTAGTTCCCACTTATGAGTGAGAACATGTGCTATTTCTTTTCTTGGACTTAGCTTATTTCATTTAACATAATTTTCTCCAAGCTCATCCATGTTACTGTGAATGGCAGAATTTCATTCTTTTTTATGGCTGAGTAGTATTCCATTGTGTATATATACCACATTTTCCTTATCTAGTCATCCATCAATGGACATATAAGTTGGTTTCATATCTTGGCTATTGTAAATAGAGCTGCAATGGACATGAGAGTACAGGTTTCCCTTTGATATGATGGTTTCCATTCCTTTGAGTATATACCCAGTAATGGGATTGCTGGATCATATGGTAGCTCTATCTGTAGTTGTTTGAGAAACTTCTGTACTATTTTCCATAATGGCTGTACTAATTTACAGTCTCACCAACAGTGTAGAAGAGTTCTCCTTTCTCTGTGTTCTCACCAGATTTTATTGTTCTCTTTTTGATAATAGCCAGTCTAACTGGGGTGAGATGAATTTTCCACATTTTTAAATTAAATCTTATTTTTGTTAGAGTAAACAACATATAGTTTTTTAAAAAAAGAAAAAGGGAAAAAATATGAAGAGGCTTAAAAAATCCATCATATGTCCATATATCCTCATCTAGTCTGTTCCCCAAAGGTAGTCATGCTTCATGCTTGTTTAATAATTTCTTATGGTATCTAAATCCTTATCCCTAAATAATTTGCTCAAATTGCTTTCTAGATTTAGATAGTATATATTGATTTCCTGCTATGTAGGTAAGGATTAAGCTGTTTTACAACCTCTGCAACTTTCTCTCACCACATCTTTACATTATAGCATCTTCCCTTTTGGTTAAATTAACAGCCAGTGTTTACACTGATGTCATTTTGTAAATTCTATTTATTAATAAGTCAAGTAACATATTTGGATCATGTTACCTTTCTTTGGAAGACTCTGATTTCCTAGAATTGATAGCACACCCTTTTTTATTTGGCTAGTTTTCATTCCTTTTTTTTTTTGCTGGCCTGTACAGGGATCAAACCCTGGACCTTGTTATTACCATCACCATGCTCGAACCAACTGAGCTAACCAGCCAGCTAGATTGGTGAGTTTTCTATGTGCCTGTGGCAAATGTTGAATGCTCTAAAAGATCTACCAAGGTCTAATAATAATTGTTACTAATGCTGAAAGATGTTAGATAATTTGTCAGTTCTTTTACTCTCACTGAAGATGTCCCCCCATCTCAACACACAGATTCTCTCTCTCTCTCTCTCTCTCTCTCTCACACACACACACACACACACACACACACACGTCCAAACCTTCAGCATTATGTGATCTCTCAAGATGCTGATGTTTACTTAAAACTGGTATTCCATACCCTCTCCAACCAAGACATTTATGTATTAATCTCTCCTGTGCTAACTCAGTTAAAACTCCTCCATCTTCTCTCCCTCTTTCAAAATTTTCTTGGAATCTCTTTTCAGCTTTCTTACTTTTTGTTTGTTTGTTTCTTTTTTTTTTTGTTACCAGTAAGGAGATCTTAACCCTGGGCTTGGTGTCACCCGCACTGCACTCAGCCAGTGAGCACACCGGCCATCCCTATATAGGATCTGAACCTGCGGCCTCGGCGCTCCCAATGCTGCACTCTCCTGAGTGAGCCACGGGGTCGCCCCCCCCTTTTGTTTCTTATAGGTTAATATCTTTAAAAAAAAATTAAGTGCAATTTGTAGGTATACAAAAAGCTGTGTTTTGTAGATAATACAAAACAGTTTTTCAAAATGATTGTTCTACTTTTGTCTTCCTTTAAACTAATTTTAGTGGGTTTTGGAAAGTAGCAGAATGAGTTTGAACACAAAAATTCAAACTTTATTGTGAATAAAAACCATGTGGGGAGTTCCTTAAATGCAGACCTCTGATGTCCACTTCTGAAGATTCTGTTGGCCGAGGGTGGGATTCAGGATTTGTGTTTTTAACAAATACCCCAATAGATTCTGTTGAGGTCATCGGCAGTACACTTTTAAACTGTGAGTTTATACAGATTATAGACAGATTATGGCTCAATAGTATTACTCTTTCCTCTCTTTCTTTTCTTCACTAATTCTCATCTCCTCTTAATTAAGTAATCAATCACTCAAGAATAATTCAATGACCAAGGAGCCTCTGCAGTCCTTATTGCCTATCTGAAGAGGCAGGCACAAGGGCACCAAGCAGCTACATCACGACAGAAAATGGTGAGTGCCAAACGAAGGGCCCAGCTAATAATACAAAAGGACAGAGACAAGGGATGTAGTGGGGACAGGCCTAGAAGCTGTCACAACAAAGAAGGAGGAATCAAGCTAAAACTTGGGCTGTAAATGGGTGGGAGGTCAGCTGACATTGTAGATGAGGAAATGGAGTGGGCACGCATCCAGCAGACACTCACTTGTGTGTCTCAAAGCACCTCGAACCTGACATGGCTGACTTGCAGTCATGATCTCTCTCCCTGGATCGGGACTTTGCCATGCTTCCTTAACTCGTTGATTGGTACCACAATCTCTGCAGTTACTCAAGCCAGATATTTATTTTATCTTTATTTCTTTTACCCCAAAATTTATATATATATATTGCTGCACTTCTCCCCCTCTTTCCAACCATATGGAATTTATTCTTCATTCATCCATTTCACCTCCTAAATGCTCTATTTATCTCTGTCTCCATGCCACCTTTTAGTCCAAATTACCATATTTCACTTGGATTTTTGCAATCTGTGCTGATTGATCTGCTATGGCCCTTCTCCAAATTTTCTCCATATTGTGACCAGGATAATTTTCACAATATTCAAATTTGATTTTACCACCGCTTGAATTTAACAAATATCTAACTAGTACTTACTGTAAGCCACACAGTGTTTTGAGAGCTTTGCACGTATTAACTAATTTAATATAAACCTATTTAACAAAATTCTCTTGATTATAACTTTATAATGGCTTTCCATTGCCCTTAGGAAAAAGAGCAAAATATTTAACGTGGCTCGTAGGCGCTGCACAGTCTGGCCTCATACCAACTCTCCTGCCTCACCCTGCACCATGGGCCCCACACGTTCTGTGTCCCACCACACGGTCTTCTTTTAGTTCCTAGAATTCTCGCTACCCCCATCCTCACGTGCAGTCTTCCTAGTTAACTCCTACTTCTCTGCTAGGTACTAGCTAAGCTCCAGTCACCCTTCGGCTCAACTCCTGCTAGCCATGTTCATTTCTCATGTATACTCGTAGAAACATGACTTTTTCCTTCCATTCTTTTTTTTTTTAGTTATCTTCTTTTCATTATAGTATAATTTTTTGATTCATGCAAATCTGGTCCACTAGAGTAGTTCCCTGAAAGTAGGTTCCATGCAGGTTTTTGCTCATGATTGTATTTCCAGTACCCTGAGTATATGGTACATGGCACATAGTAGGGTTCTTAGGCATTTTTTGAATGGATAAACGAAGAGACTTAGAGTGAATAAAACAATGACCAGGGACAATTCTGGATTAATTTTCCTACACATTATGTTCCCAACTACATGAATTTAAATTATGGGTCCTCCAGAATAATGTTGCAAACACTCACGTAGTGAGTGGGTGTTTGAATGCCATCTTGGGAGAGCTTTCCAATAAGTGTGGCTGCTGCCTGTGTGATGGTTATAACTAGGGATCTTTCTTTTTGTAAACTCTTGACTGAACTAGACAGCAGCAGAATCACCAATCTGGACTAAGCTGTCAAAGCCTTTCATTTTTGACTTTTGTCTCAGCAATTCTTATCCTTTTGTCATTTGTGTTTGAAGGTGCCTGGCTGGACCTTTGGCTGAAAATCTAAGTGCTCTCTCTCTCTCTCTTCTTTTCTCCCACAGCAGACTCTGGGACCAATCTTGAATATATAAGAAAGGGTTTATTGAGTTCTAGATCAATATTTGGTAAATTTGAGAAAGTCAATTGGTTAGAGCATGGTGCTGATGACACCAAGGTCAAGGGTTTAGATCCCTGTACTGGCCAGCTACCAAAAACAGCAAAAAAAAAAAAAGTCAAGCTGATATTGGTGGTTTGAACTTCTGTTTTATCAGACAGACTAAGCCCTTTACCATGTGCCCCAACTATAATCACTGTACCCCTGTGTTGGATCCTTGTGCCTCAGTCACTCACCTGATAACTTCCCCTATTTTCTATGCATAGAGCTTTGTCTTGTTACTCACCTACACAGTCAGGCAGGAATCCTATCTCTGCTCCCCAGTCCAGGGAAGCCTCTCTATGGCCACCAATCCTTTCTGAGCCTTATCACCAATCTCACGGTCTGCCTGGATTCCCATATCCTGTGTGCTCCAAGACTCCTGCCGCCACTTTCCACTTGTTTCCCACAGCGTGCGGCTCTCACTGGAGTCCCTGGTCTCTACATTCTTGGCAACTGAGCTGAGCTGTGTACCAGATCCTGCTCCCGCCAGCTATAGGCTACAGAACTCCCTGTTCCTTTTCTAGGAGAGGTTGCCTCTGTCATATAGTTTGAGGGACTCTGGGAAGGGTGTTCTGCCACCTGATATCAATAGCATTCCCATCATGTCATCACCTAGAGTCACCTCTTTGGAGTTTTCAGGAATCTCATGTTAAAATGCAGGTGCCTCATGAAGAAACACACTCCTGCCTTTGCTGGAAAATACACATGCTGGATAGATGTTGGATGACAGAGGAAGACACTGGGAAGGACACCGGATTATTCACAGCATGGCCTAATCTACCTTCTCGGAGTTAAGTACTTCTCTCACCTCTAACGCTGAGACCCAATAGATTATTTAGGATTCTCTCAGATATGAATTGTGATTTTACATCTTCATAATTTTGGCTATGCTCCTTCTCTTTTCTATCATATTCTTTTCTTATTCTGTTATTGGGTAAGTGCTATTTATTCTTCTGGCCTCATTTAAATATCATCTCTCTGATATTGTTTCAAAAATGTTCCCTTGAAGGAAAAAAAATATTTGCCCTCCATTATATCACTTATAACATCACTTCATAGTTTAGTATACATGACTGTTTCCTTTCTAGAATATGAACCCTTTAAGGAAAAGAACTTTGCTTTAATCTTTGGATTTCTAGTTATTAAGAAATTTTAACTTTTTTTTTTTTTTTAGCTTCCGCATATAAGTAAGAACATGTAGTATTCATCTTTCTGTGCCTGACTTATTTCATGAACATAATGTCTTCTAGGCTCATGATGGCAGGATTTCATTCTTTTTCATGTCTAAGTAGTATTCCATTGTGTTTATATACCATGTTTTCTTTATCCATTCATCTGTCGATGGACAGCTAGGTTGAATCCATATCCTGGCTATTGTAAATAGTGCTGCAGTAAACATGGGGGTGCAGATATTTTTTTGATATGCTAACCAGTAGTGGGATTGCTGGATCATATAGTAGTTATATTTTTAGTTTTTTGAGGAATCTTCATACAGTTTTCCATAATGGCTGTATTAATTTACAGTCCCACCAACAGTGTATAAGATGAGTTCCTCTTTCACCACATCCTCGCCAGCATTTGCTATTTTTTAGTTTTTTGATAATAGCCAGTCTAACTGGGGTGAGATGATATCTCATCGTGGTTTTGATTTACATTTCCCTGATGATTAGTGATGTTGAGCATTTTTTTATGTACCTGTTGGCCATTTGTATATCTTCTTTTGAGAAATGTCTATTCAGGTCATTTGCCCATTTAAAAATCAGATTATTATTATTGCTGTTAAATTGTTTGAGTTTCTTGTATATTCTGGATATTAATCCCTTGTCAGAAAAATAAGTTGAACTTTTAGAAGTAGAGAGTAGCATTATAGTCACTAGATGCTGGGAAGGGTGGAGTTGGGGGAAAGTGAGAGGGTGGTTAATGGACACAAAATTACAGCTAGATAGGAAAAATAAATTCTAGTGGACTACAGTAGGGCTAGGCATCTATAACTAACAATAATTTATTGTAAGTTCTAAAATGGTTGGAACAGAAGAGCTCAAATGTTCTCATCATAAAAAATGATAAATTTATACAATGATGAATATGCTAACTACCCTGATTTGATCATTATACATTGTATATATGTGTTAGAATATAACTGTACCACATAAATATGTACAATCAATATACAAAGAAGAAATTTTAATTTTTTTGATTAGTTTGGTAGCATCAAAGAAACGCTGTGCTTACTTCATTTTGCTTAATAAAACATTTAAAAATATGTTTGTGCTGTAAAATTTGCATTTGTAACTTTTTCAAGCTGACACCATATCTGTATTTGTACTAACATAAACAACATAGAATATTTCCTGGACCAGATAAAAGTTTTTAACTCAGTGATATCAAAATAATCTTTCCAACTTACCCTGCAGGCGTCGTAAATTCCTTCCAGATATCCGGCACAAAACATCCCAAATTTTATATCATCACCATACACCTGTGGTTGCTTGCACACATCATCACTTATGATTTTCAGTCTGGCTTCTCGAAGATCATTTTGGGATTCCCCTTAAGGAAAAAACATAGTCATTTTAGTATTTACAGTCAGCATCCTCAGTGAGAATGAAGTGAGCAGAGTTTTTTCCTAATCTTTTTCATACGAAAGTTGTCAGTACAGAATGAGGTTAATATTAACAGTTCCTAGAGAAAAGAATTTCTGGTTAAAATCTGGAACACTTAAGGATAATTATTGTCTTGTCACATTTTTATAAATATCTCTACAGGCAAGAAAACCATTTGGTTTCTTTTTCTGTAAAATTCTTGTACCTTTATTTTAAAAACAATGAGTTTCAATGAGTTTATTCCTTTTTGTTTTTGTTTCATGCTGGACTGTACAGGGATCGAACCCTGGACCTTGGTGTTATCAGCACCATGCTCTAACCAATTGAGCAAACTGGCCAGCTCCATCATTCCATTTTTTATAAAGTTTGTATTTGTGGATTCCAGATTGTCCCCAGAAATTTTGCATGCTTTGATAGTTTTCTCCCTTCGCTCAATTGAATAAGTATAAAATTACGTACATTTATTTTATCCTTTACATCTTATGAAGAGCTTTTGCATACATAATGGCATTAAATGGCTATTATTTCACTTCTTATGTGTTACAATTGGAGGCTCCAGATTGTAAACTAGATCCTGAGTTGTAGAAGCCAATGTTATGGCAGGCAGACTAGCTAGAAAACTAAGAATAGCACAGACATCAGGGGTTCTTTATACCAAACCATATACTGGTTGGGAAATCATGACACTGTGGTTGCAAGAATTCTAGGATGATCCCCCAAATTCCTGTGTGATTCCCTTCCCATCAAATATGGGCAGGATATGTGAATATGATGGTTGTGCTAGATGGCAAAGGAGAGGGAACTTTGCAGGTGTAATAAAATCTCTAATCAGTTTGACGTTGAGTTAATCAAAGGCAGATTATCCAAGATGGGTCTGCCCTAATCAGGTGAGCCTCTTCAAAGAGGGCTTAGGCCTTTCCTGAGATACTTTCCTAATGGTGGTGGAGAAGTAAGCTGCCATGTGGTCTACACCTGCACGAAATGGAATTCTTCCAACAACCAGTGAGCTTGAAGAGAACCTTGAGCAGCAGATGACATCACAACCCCATCTGACACCTTGACTGCAATTTTATGAGACCCTGAGAAGAGGACTTAAGCTGTGTCTGAACTTCTGACTCATGGAAAACTGTGAAACAGTAATACATGTTGTTTTTAGCTCTTAAGTTTCTGGTAATTTGTTACACAGTAATACAAAATTAATATAGACACCAATTTCTTTAGAAGACCATTTCAAGATTTATTTCTGGAGAGGTGTTTGCAAACACATTTTAAAAAGTACTCAGGAAGCTTCTGGTCAAGATGGTGGAATAGATGGTCCCCAGTGTCACTCTCTCCCACAAATCAACCAATTTACAACCACTGGAAAGCAATGACAGCCAAGCTGGGGCTGCTGGAGCTCAGGGGAAGAGGAGGAGAGACCTACAGAGTTCAAAAAGATCAGAGAAGCCATGATGAGAGAAAGAAAAAACCACTCCGACCGTTTTGTGCTGCAGCTGTTTTAAGGCTGGAGCTGCTGAGCACATGGAGCAAGAGGCGGCCAAAGCCACAGCTGTGTCCTTCAGATGAAGTTTCTTGGAGGCAGCAGGGGAGAAGAGGGACTTGGTGGGCCCCAAGCCAGCAGTACCACCAACAGCATTCCTGTGGACCCACATAAGACTGAGGAGCCACAACAGTCCCATGGGAAGTTTTTGGAGCACAGGAGGTGGGGGAGATGGGCCCGTGGGGGGAACACTGGGGCACAGCAAGGACAGCTGATCTGCACCCCAATCAGTGCAGTACCACTGAGAGGAGACTAGTCATGAATACTGAATTGCAAGTGGTGCAGTTTGGTGAAAAGACTCTGACCCAGACCAGTGTTTCTGCACAACCCAGGTGCACCAGATTTCACCAGTTCCAGAAGTACCAAAGTCAACCATTGAAACCTGAGCTGCACAAAAGCCTTCCCTAGGGAATCAGTAGCAAAGCAACAATTTAGCCCAACCACAGAGCTCAAGTACTAGTCCCCACAGGAAGTTCCCCCATTTTAGAAGTAAGCAAAGGACAACAAATTAGTTCCAGTGCAGAGTTTAAGTGGTGGGAACAGCAAATAATCCAACACAGAATTGAAAGAAAAATCAAAGTCCCCACAACCAGAGACAAACTTTGATAACTAGTAAAGGTCTCATTTCACCAAAGAACATCTATAACACCTACAAGGACCAGAAGTCCCTTGGGCTACCAAGCCAGGAAGTGGGGAGGGCAGGGTGCCTCAGCCATGCCCCCTGACACCTGCAACCAGTTCCAAGGATGGAGGCCTTGGGCCTTGGCCACACCCCTGACAAGTGCATCCACTTCAGCGACGACCACTGAACCACCTCAGGAGGTGACCTGGGCTCTCCTGAGCTGGGGCGGTTGGGGGCGAGGCCCTTGTCCACTCCCCTCCCCATGCTCAATTAGCCCAGTGACGACCAGCAAACCTCAGCAAGAAGGGCCCCGGGTTCCTGAGCTGGGGTGGTGGGGAGCGAGGGCTGTTGCCACACATCCCTGACATCTTCACCTAGCCCGGCAATAACCAACTCACCGCTGGAAGCCCACCGGTCTCCCCTGTGGGAATGTAGGAGGTGCCACAGGCCTCAATCCCACCCCACCTTCCATCCCATTTCCTTCCCCTTGCCCCCTCCCTCTCAACTGCTCTACAACAACATCCTAGAATGTAAAAAAATAATATTAATAAAATTTAAAAGTGCCCAGAAAATATGTGTTAAATGCAGAAATGTGCTAAGAGATTATTCAAGTTATGCTGCCCTCTAAATACATTTTTTTTTTGCCTACTACATTATCAATTAAAAAAATTCATGTCCAATGCTGAGAAGGGCAAGGTGAAATTGACAATCTACGTATTGCAGGTGATAGTGTAAATTTATAATCTTTTCAGCAAACTAATTGATAAATTTATTTCAAGTTATAAAAGCATAACATAAATTCTGGACATCTCTGAACATATCTACTCTGGGAATGCTTCATGACATTTCTTACAAAGTATTAATTTTATTGAAGCAGCTTTTTATTTCTTAATCTTCTTTATTATTTCCTTATTTTTAATTTCATTCATTTCTACTCTTTATTATTTCCTTCCTTCTGCTTGTTTTAGGTTTATTTTTCTCTCTTCTAATTTTTTGAAATGGGAACTTAGATTATTAATTTTAGATCTTTTTTCTTTTATAATGCATGCATTTGCTATAAATTTCCCCCTTCACACTATGAGGGGTCTTCAAAAAGTTCAAGGAAAAATGTGTATTATCTTTTAATTCTATTTTTCCATGAACTTAAAAGAACTCCATATTTTAGGAGTATCCTGCATGCATTTCTATACGTATTTTTCATTTTCATTCACTTTTATGTATTTTAAATTTTTCTTAAGGACTTCGTCTTTATTTACAAGTGTGTTTAATTTCCAACCATTTGGAGAATTTACTCTTTTATTTCTGTTACTGATTCCTAATTTAATTCCATTATGGTCAGAGAACATACTTTGTATGGTTTCAATTCTTTTAAATTTTTAAGGTTTGTTTTATGGATCTGGATATGGTCTGTCTTGGTGAGTTATCTATAGGTGCTTGTAATGAGGGTGTATACTGCTGTTGTTGAATGGAGTGTTCTGTAAACGTCAGATTCTATTGCTACTCACAAAGCATTATGGCAGGTGTATTTTCCCAACCTCCTGGCAAAAAAAAAAAAAATTCTTCCCACCAAGCCAAAGGATTTGTGATGTCCTTCCTTTCATTATGAAGCAGAGATTGAAAGTCCTATCTTAGGAGAAAACCCATCAGAGCGAGTACAGATGTAGGTGTTAGGACAGCAGCTCTATTCTACTGGGATTAATAAATTATGGGTAATATTTTCTGTGATTGGTAATATGACCTTAAAGAAAGCAATGCATAGCTAGTATGAGATGGAACAAAACAAAATGGGACATCTGGAAAAAAAATCTGTATTCCTGGCTACTTTAGTAAAAGGTTATAACTAGTTCCTTACTGGAGACTGGGAATTAAAGGCTTATTCTTTACAGTTTGTTGTATATAAGAAAATTATATAGAGTTCTGTGAATGGGTTTTGTCATTCTCGGAAAGCCATTTTTCATCTGGACCACATCATGGAATATAGAGTGTGCCTGACTGAGAATGCCTAAAACATCCTATAACTAAATTGTTACTATTTCTTAGGAGATTAAGTTAGTATATCAAGTTGAATCATTTTAGAAAGGGCAAAATGCATTGATGATTTATCTCTATTCTATTTTTATTCATGATCACCCTTAAATTTGCCTCTTTAGTACTGAAACAAATTTTGCTGCATGGGCATAAGAGTATTTTGTTTAGGAAGTCAATCCGAATACCCCTGGACACAAGCTGGGATGATTAGAGGCTTTTTCGGGGATGAACGTGGATTCTGGTGAAGAGAGGGGAATGTATTCCCTCTGTTTACTGGGGAGCATGATTGAACCTTGAGTTGTTGTTGGCCACCTTTGCCGCTATGTGGCGCTAGAATCCCTCCGAAAGAGGCCAACATAGGGGAAAGCAGGGCCAAGAGATGGAAAAGATACAGATTCAGAGCCCGATGGCGTTATAAGAACCCCTGAATCTGGCTGTGTCTGGAGCCAGACTCATCACAGTTCTTGACTTCCAAATTACAAGGGCCAAATTAGCTGTTTTTTGTTTTTGTTTATGCTTTGGTTAATTTTAGTTGAGTTTCTGTCACTTGCAAAAAAAAAAAAAAGGCTTAACTTTTCCAACCAAGCTATGTGGAAATGGCTGATAGAAATTAAATCTGATGGAAATTAATACTGATGGAAATTAAATCACACTGCACTAAATAGGGTTTAGGGCTCTGTTTACTCTTCTGAGATACCCACCGCCGTAGAAAAGTGCTCCAAATCCTGTGATGTAGACAGTTGAATTTGGTCGGAAGGACGCAGAGGCTTCTGGCAAACAAATCCGACGTATGTCATCTGAAAAGGTGACTCTGGGAGAGAACTGCACAACGGCAATGTCATACTCTCTTGCTGGGGAGTGATACCTCTCATGGACAATAATTCTTTTGACATTTCTTTTCATTAAAGGAGGTTTGATTGTTGTTCCAAAGCTAACAGTCCATTCATGTGGATTTACTTTACTGGAAAAAAGTTAGAAATAACAGAATATATGAGCTGCACAGAATATATGAGCTACATCAACTCCATTTAGGCTAAAAAAGAGAAAACTCCATCTTGAGAATACTTGGTTGCAATTACAGTTTTCTCTGACTGTTTAAATATAATCTATTTATAGTATTTTGAAAGAAATAATATATACAAACAGCATATTAGAGCTGAAATTCAATACAGAATTATTGAATTTTAGAGCTGTAAGGCACACAAAATATCATTTAATAATCCCTTCAGCAATTGTTTATTGAGCATCTATGTGCTGACCCTTATCTGAAATGTTGGGGATAAAGTGGTGAGCAAGACCCCAAGATAAGGGTCCTGCTAAAGGAGTATTAAATTCCAGGGAAGGAAAAAGATCAAAACAATTTAACAAACTTCAATAATAAAAAACTAATAAAAAACTTCAAAGAGTGATAAAGGTTATGATTAAAATAAAATAGGGTAATGGAATAGCCTACTAAGGGATCATTAGGGAAGGCTTTTTTGAGATCAACCCGTTTGGGCTGAGACATGGCTGATGAGGAGACAGCCATGAAAAATATCAGAAAGACAAGTTTTAGGCCAGTGTCCCAAGGCCTCGGGCCAGATGGACTGCAGTCAAGACACGGGGGGAAGCACAGTGGATGAGTTTGGAGAGGCAGGCAGAAACCAGATTTTAGAGTTTCTTATAGGTCATTATAAAGTGCTTCGATTTTATTCAAGTGATAAGGAAATCCACTGGATGTTTTTAAGTTGAGGAATGATGTAGTCTCATTTACATTTTTTAAAAATCCTGTTGGTTCTTTCTGGAGAATAGATTGTTGAAGGTCAAGAGTAGATGTGGTAAAAGCTGTCAGAAGATAATTGCAGTATCCTCTCTCAGATGATCATGTGTGGTTGACTTCTAGATTGTGGGTTTGAGCAACTGGTGGATTATGGTACATACAAGGATTAGAAAGACCATTTAGTAATGTTGAAAGATCATCTTGTAAAGCCTTTGATTTGTACTTGTGGGAAATAAGGCTAGGTGGGTTAAAATCTTCATGCGTCTATCTGCTTCTCTCTGCTGTTTTCTGTACAGAACATTGTCTTCCACCAAAACCTATCCATTAATAGCAAGATTGATGATCCTTAAGTAATTAATTGAACTACCATTATTCATGAAGGATAAGCAAAGAAACAGATATGAACATGTAGATACTTGTTTATCAACCTAATCATTTCTTAATAGATAGCTTTAGTCATGGAAGGAGCATATAAACATATCAATGAGGTTTAAATCCAGTTTGACAGTTTTTAATTGTGCTGGGATCATTGCCATTTGAAAATTTTGTTTTCATACACCATCTTGATGTGCACAAATACTCTAATGAGAAAAGTTAGATAAAAATTGATTTGTGAACACAATTGTTCATATAGCAGAGATACACTGACGGTTTCATTTATAAATCAGTCTTTTGTGAGTTTTCTTGGTGCAAAGCTATTCTCTCAACTTAATTATACCTAGATTAACTTAACATAAATCAATTTTTTAGGACTTGAAAATGTAAAGGTCAGACGTTGAACCGTGTTACTCAAGTACGAATGATCATTCTAGAACTTTCAAACAAAGATCTGATATTATTTAATACAGCTTGTTTTATTACATGTGTAGATAACAAACCTGAAAGAAATACCTGGCATGAGAGATGCTAAATCAAGATTAAGAATAAACTTTCTAAACTTTTAACCTGGGCTCAAATCGACAAGATGAAATTTAATGGTGATTAATATAAAATAGTAATTTAGATTCCAAAGTAAATCGTAAAAATTCAAAGTAGTGACACCTGGTCTGGAAGCCATCCCTAAAGAAAGGATCTGGAAATTTTGTTGATTATTAGCTTAAAAATAATCAAACATCTGATGAGGTTTCTTAAGTTTTAACTCAATATTAAGCTGCAATAATATTAAACAATCTCAGGATAGGAAAGGTCATAAAAAGTCATTTAGTCCTCTCACTGATCCAGTGTTTGAGGAATGGGATTTGGCTTGAGGAAGACATATGCTTGTTTTCAACTCCACCATCTCCTAACACTGTGAACTTGGCAAGTTTCTTAACTTTTCTTATCCCCTAGTTAAAAAAAGCTTGCCAAATGGTGTGGATATAAGAATTATATAAAACAAATCTTAAGCACCTATAATAATAATAATAATATTATTATTAATGCTTAATAATTGTATAATAAAAGCTTAAGAATTGTGGTAATTGTTCAAAACACACTCCCAAATGGTGATTGTCTATGCTTGAACACTTCTGCAGATGCGGGCATGCTCTTTGCCTTAGAATCCCTTTTTTCATCTTGGAAATCATTTAATCTTGCAGCAACTCTGTTGTTGGCAAGTTCATTCTTGATTCTCTAATTCTCTTCCACATAAGAGTACTTCAGATATATGAATACAACTATCATCTCTACCAGAGCTTTCTCATAGTAAAATTTTGTCTCATAGAACAGTGTATCTCAAACTTCAATGTGCATACAAATAATCAGGGGATCTTATAAAAATGCAGCTCCTGATTCTGTAGGTCCAGGATGGGACTTTAGATTCTTGTATTTCTAACAAATTCCCTAGTGATGTGAATGCTGCTAGTCCATGGACCATGCTAGGAGTGGCAAGGGTGTATGGATATATTTTGCCTTTTTCTTTACCATTCAAGACTCTTTAAGAGCATTTCATTTTGTTGAGTTCTTTTTAAGCATGTCATCCAGAACAGAATTCACTGTCCCAGGTAGGATCTGACCAACAAAGAGTCTAACATCTCATTTATTCTGGTTTCTACATTTCTTCCAATGCAATTTAAATCACAATACAGTTGGCCCTCCATATCTGTGGCTTCCACATCCATGGATTCAACCAACCTTGGATCTAAAATATTTGGAAAAAAAAAAAAAAAAAAGAATAGTTGCATCTGTACTGAACATATACAGACTTTTTTTTCTTGTCATTATTTCCTAAATAATACAACAACTATTTAAATAGCATTTACATTGAATTAGGCATTATAAGTAATCTGGAGATGATTTAAAATATATGGGAAGATATGTGTAGTTATATGTAAATATTACACAATTTTACATCAGAAGCTTGAGCATCCTTGGATTTTGGTATCCATAGGGGATCCTGTAATCAATCCCCCACAGATACAGAAGGACTACTGTATGGCTTTGGGGACAACTGACTCAAAGTGAGTTATTTTCTGATAAAAATTTCCAAATAGTTTTCACATGTTAAACACATTTCTTCTTTCTGTGCTATACTTGGATTTTTTTTTTGTATCTAAGTTAGAGCCTTACATTTATACCTGCTAAAATTAATCATTTAGTTCTTTCTCATTATTCTAAGATAATTAAGGTCCTTTTAAACTTTTTGTTTTTCTTACCCAACACATCCATTTCTCTTCCAGGCTTATGTAATCAGCTAATTCGATGAGCATAATTTCCACATTATCTGTCAAGTCTAGAAAATATACTGTCCAGGACATAGTGGAGGTTATATATCTCTAGTAGGCCATAAAAATATCCTCAGTATTTTAACAGACATTCTTAATCATCACCTTTTGTGTTGAGTTGTTTGGTTAATATGCCACCGGTTACCTTGCATTCAGTTTCTATTATTTGTTTTTTTCCAGAATCCTTCCCATTTTACTTTGACATATATGACATTAGTCATATTATCTATCTTGCTGTGTTTAGTTCATGTAAGCATATTTTAAGGGAAACACTGAGAAAATCTAGAACATTCAGAGTAGAAGAACCAACATGGTAGGACATCTGGAAGTTGTGCTGTGAAAATAAAGTAATGATATTTATTTTCATGTATGGTTTGGAGATTCTCACTCACTCTATATTTGCTGTGAAAAAAGAGAAACTAAAGAACAGCTGTTATATGGATGAAGAAATAAGTAGTTCCAGGTGAAACAATGAATATCAGTGGTGGAGATTAATAGAGTGTAGATCTGGTGTTCGATGTTATAAAGACATTTGTAAAAATAGAACTATCTTCCACAAAATTGGCTAACTCTGGCAAAGTATGCTCTCCATTACATTTTCTTCCTTATCCATTGCCTGAGGTTAGTTACAGTCTGAAAATACTAAATGGAAAACTCCAGAAATAAACATTTGATGAGTTTAAATTTTGTGCCATTCTGAGTAGCGTGATGAAACCTTGTTCCACCCCTTTGCATCCCACCCAGGACGTGAATCCTCCTTTTGTGCAGCAGATCCACGCAGTAGATGCCCTGGCCCTTCAGTCACTTTGTATTGGTCTCAGTTATCAGGTCGACCATAGACGTATCGCAGTGCTTGTGCTCTAGTAACCCTTATTTTACTTAATGGCCCCAAAGCACAAGAGTAGTGATGCTGGCAATTGGGATTATGCCAGAGAAAAGCTGTAAAGTGCTTCATTTAAGTGAAAAGGTCAAAGTTCTCAACTTAATAAGAAAAGAAGAAAAGCTGAGGTTGCTAAGATCTATGGTAAGAACAAATCTTCTATTTGTGAAATTGAGAAGAAGAAAAAAAATTGTCTGTGGTATATATAGGGTTAAGTACTCTTTGTGGTTTCAGGCATCCACTGGGGATCCTGGAACATATGCCCCATGGATAAGCGGGGACTACTGTACTTTGAGGTATTCAGCCGAAACTGCATAAGGGATTTCTGCCTTTCTAATATATCAATCTATTGAGTTCTCCTATTTTTAAAACATTAAAAATCTACACACACACACACACACACACACACACACACATATGTGTGTATATATATATTCTACATTAAGAATCTCTATATAGATTTACCTTCTTAGATAGATGGAATTTATTATGGTAACAAAAGTCAGAATTTTATAGGTCAAAAGGAATGGGAGAAGATCTAGTTCATCCACAAGTATAATACACCAAGGTTCAGTAACTTACCCAAGGTCACAGACATTTGAACCAGCTCTCTTGCTGGCTGAGGCATATTTTGCCCACTAAATCCTGCTGCCACCTGTTTTACAGAGATATTCAGGAAGCCCTTGTTATAACCATAATAATTGGTACTGGAGAAAGGCCATAAAGGTAATCATTTTAGAAAGAAACCCCCAATTTTAAATGTAATAGTGATAAAAAGATTTGATTTGTTATTACCTTAAAAGTAAAAATTATTTAAAAAGTGATTTTTATCTTACATTTAATAAAATTTGTGTTGTGCAAAAATGCTCACAATGAATAAAGAATTAATTGGTGTCAACTGTTTATCTGAAAAATTATATGATAGCACAATATGCTGTTCTTTATTTCAGGTTTGTCTTTTCTAGCATTATTTATTGTCAAGAGGTTCTCTATTACAAGAAGGTCTCATGGAATAGATTAGGGCCGCTCATAAATCTTTGATACTTAAGGAAATCTCTTTTGAAGTACCTGTATTTATCATCATCCCAGTAATTTCTCATTTTGGTTGTGAACTGCCCTAATTCCACCAGATTTTTATGTCAGTGCTGTGAATTTGGTTTGAGTAGTTCTATATTATCACAGTTAGCAAATTCATGCATCATCTTCTACTGAAGATTTCAATTTCACTTTGCTATGAATTTGATTATTTATGACTGGCCCAAATGTTTGGCAGAATCACACACAAGTATCAAGTGGAGAACATTTTGTCTGTTATTAGTAAATACTTTGTGTTAGGGTGTCTTCTGCTTCCTTACATGATTCTTTATTTAAAACTCTGAGGACTTGATGGATGAATACTAGGATAATGATTACTACTCCTTCTGTCCCCACCAAACTTTCCAAATAAGTATGCAAGTGTAACATTATTTTAGAAAGGAACCTGAAAGAAGATTTTGGGAAATTGATCATCACTCAAAACATGATAAAATTCAGAACTTTTTAGTAGTAATAGGGTCCAACTTAAGGTCAACAACTTACTTCTTAAAGCAGTGTGCTGCGGTGACAAGCCACATATTACTAATTAAGGTGGCCCCACACTGATGGATGTTATTACGCTGAAGGGAAGCTTGCCAAGGCCAGGCAGCCTTGGCTGCAATGTCTCCAGACATTATTCTGTTAACTATTAATGGAACAGCTCGTTTTCCACAACCTGAAAAAGATGAGATCATTAAGTTATAAAAAATGTCTCTCTAATCTTGATGCAGAGAAGCTAATAGAGAGCTGCAATGCGATATTTACATTTATTACTATAAAAGCATATACTATATCACTATCCATTCTGTGTATTTCCTGACATGTTGATTTTTGCTCACTTCCTATCTTTGTAGATGTGGATGTATTTTGCCTGCTGAAGCTGTGTTAAGCTGCGAAGGATTGACACACCACAAAGTGTCAAATGAGCCCTGAGTACTTGCAGTGTAAATTATCCAGATATCCTGGGAGCTCCCACTAAGATAATTGTCTCCTAGGTTTAGTTGATCCAGCAGTTTTACCTTGACACGACGTTCTCACCCCTCAGTCCAGGAAAGTAACTCCCCCTGGCCAGATAAGTAATTGCCCATTTGTTGGAATCCCCTCTCCCCTTCATTTTTCTGAGTGACTAGTTCCTAAAATGTGCATGGATGTATGTATCACGACCAGTCTCTCACTCTTCAGGATGGAGGGTTCCATGTTCCCACATTTGCTATTGTTGGGAAAAACATTTACTCTATTTGGTGCATCAGATCAGAGATTACTTTGCTACTTAAGATTCCTACTAAGAATTAAGCCTATTTAGAGCATGGTGCTTATAAAGAAAATATGATAGATTCAGTTCTTATTGCAACTAATTAGGTATCAAAAAAGAAAATTCATTTTACTGGTATTGATTACACTCCAGCTGCAGCCAGCCATTTTAGAAACCCCCATCACTCCGGCATTATCCTAGTCTCTAGTTTAGGCTGCTATCTGTCCTCATCTGAAGGACTGCAGCATCTCCCCAATTCATCTCCCTGACTCCAGTCTTGCCTCTCCAATCCATTCTCCATGCTGAAACCTGAGTGATCTTTCTGTAATCTGTGAAGCCTTCAGCAACTCTTCATTGCCCTCCCGATAAAGTCAAAATATTTCGGCGTGGTTCTGGTTCATGATTACCATTAATCCCAAGCCTTTCTCATGCCCCCCAGACTCCCTTCTACATTCCAGCCATACTGACATTTTTCAATTATTAGAAATTATCACATTCTTGCTTGCCTGGAGACATTTTAATTTACTACTCCTCCTATCCAGGACACTTACTCCACCTGTCACTTGATTTATGGCTTCTCCCCTCTCCTATCTCAGGGATCACTTTCTGACCCCCAAGACAGGGTTAGTTGACTCTCTGATTGACTTTGATCATAGCACTGTGCACTTTCTCTGCCATAGCATTTATCATACTATTTTAATATTTCCTAATGTATTTATGTCTTCCCCTACCTTCAAGCTCTAATTTTACATCAGGGATCATGTCTTATTTACAATGGTACTACCAGCTTTGGGCACACTTTCTGGTACTTGGTAGACATTAAAAGATATTCGTTGAATGAATGAATAAATGCATAAGAAAATTTAGGGTATTCTCAAAACACAGAGGCAAATGCATGAACACCACTGCTCAAATTCATCACCACCTTTGTAAAATCTGTCAACATTTAGGTCACAGTGGTTTGAAGTGAGTTAGTGAAACTGCTGTCAGCTTTAAAGACGATTACATTAAGAATATTTTGACAAATAATGGGGTTTATCTTCTCTCCATGTAACACTTTCTCCTTATTTTATTTCTCAGCAGAAAGCACATTTAATAGCATTTTTAAGTGTTAGAAAAGCAAGTTCATTTATTCCAAACCAGAAATACATACTTTATTTTAATCATCCCAGAGTTTTCATCATGTAAAATTATTTTCATGAATATGACTAAAAGATCAGTCTTAGAAGTATTTGTATTTATTGACCAATTGTTATTCTCTCTCAAAGAAAATGTGGGACCTAGATGGAAAATGACGAGCTGATATTTGAAGAAGTTCTTTCTGATGTGGAAATTGAACTTGTTTATATAAGCTCACTAGACTTACATGCTTGGACAGTTAGTTTCCCTGTAGATGAGCTCATTGCTGAAAAACAAAATAGAATAAAGAACGATAATTTGACATTCTCTTGGTTGGTTTCAATAACCAGGAATTATCAGAGGATACTGACCACGTCTGGATTCCAGATAGTTAAGAATATAGATCAGTCAGGAGAATGTTATATATGATATAAGAATGTATGTGTGGGGTTCCAGTCAAGATGGTGGAAATAGACGGTCCCCAGTGTCACTCTCTCCCAGAAATCAACCAATTTATAACTACATAAAAAAAGCAAGAACAGCCCAGCTGGGGCCGCTAGAGCTCAGGGGTTGAGGAGGAGAGACCTACGGAGTGCATGAAGGTGGGAGAAGCCATGATGAGAGAAAGAAAAAACTACTATGACCATTTCATGCCACGGCTGCTTTAAGGCTGAAACTGCTGAGCGCACAGAGCAGAAGATGGCAGAAGCTGCAGCTGTGCCCTTCAGATGGAGTTGCTTGGAGGGAGAGGGGGATGGGATGAGATTGGACAAAGGGCATAAAGAATAAGTATGATTTGTAACAATATATATATGCTAGTAATATTGATTTGATCAACATATATCAATGTTGAACCCCAAAGATTTGTATAATCAATTTCGATTCCATCCATAAAAATTTTTTTAAAAAAGAATATATGAGTGAAATTTTTGCAGAGAATTTTTAGGCAACCTGTAATTAGATGGATAATATCTCAAGGAGTGGGTAAAGCATAAGCAATGGATGATCAAAACCCACAAATGCAGTCATGTGCAGCATACCATTTTGATCAACAATGAACTACATGTATGATGGTGGTCTCAAAAAATTATAATACAGCTAAAAAATTCGTATTGCTTAGTGACATCAAAGCTGTCATAAAGTCATAGTGCAATTACTTAATTTGTAAAATAAATTTAGTGTAGCTTAAGTGTAGAGTCTACAGTATTGTATAGTGGTGTCTTAGACCTTCATATTCACTCACTCACCCAGAGCAACTTCCAGCCCTGCAAGCTTCATTCATGGTAAGTGCCCTATACAGGTGTACCATTTTTGGCCATTTATACTGTATTTTTACTGTACGTTTTCTATGATTAGATACATAAATACTCACCATTGTGTTACAACTGCCTACAGTACTCAGTATGGTATCATGCTGCACAGGTTTGTAGCATACGAGCCATAGGCTACACCACATAGCCTCGGTATGTAGTAGCTTGTGCCATTTAATTTGTGTAACTACACTCTATGATGCTCGCACAATGATGAAATCACCTAATGAAGCATTTCTCAGGACATATCCCTGTCGTTAAGTGATGCATGAATGTAGTTTGTATTAGTACAGAACTGTGGTTTTCCAGGGGTACAAATAAAGCCTCTTTGGATTCTACTTCAGGAGATGAGAAAGTGGAGAAAGAGGGAGGAAGCTGATGGGCTCCAGGCCTCAGCCTCAGCCTCAGCCTCAGCCTCCACCAGAACAGGGCCGCTTCTACCTCTTCTGTTTACTTAAGATTTCACATAAGTCTTTTTTTGGTCAAAGTGTTCAGGATGAAAAAAAACTTTGAAAATTCCCACATAAACTATATTTAAAATGCTTCTAACATACAGTTCCTAAATGATAAAAACTTTTTTTGAAGAATAAACTTTGTTCTTATCCAACATCTGCTGAATATTGGTAAAGGCCAGTTATTGGACATAACCTAAGGCTAAGTTCTGTCAATTTCCAAAAAAAATAAATAAATAAAAATAAATAAATAAATTAGGAATCTGACTTAGGAAACACAAACATGTAAACTCATATGCATATATCAAAATATCATGTTGTATACCATAAATACATACAATTTTTGTCAATTTTACCTTAATAAAGCTGGGGGAAAATAAATTGGTGGAAGGTTGCATGAAAACTGTGATGATTTTTAAGTTTAAATGGTTTACTGAGCAGATGAGAATAAACTATTTTACCCTTTTCTACCAGTGCTATGCTTCTCAGACTCATATCCTCAGCATCCTATTCCCCACTGTGCAAAATAAGAATGTTTTATTCTACTAAATTTCTATAAATCTCATTTGGGAATTTAGTGATAATGAACACTACCCAGTGGGAGCTTTTGAAAATATCCAATTCAAGGCATCCCCAAATCGTTGTATGGTGAAGAATCAATTGTTCAGGACAGATTTTCAGTACTTACTCAATGGAAGAAATTCAATTTTCTGTCAAATGTAGTTTAAGGTAGTAGATTTCTTGTTTCATTTAAAAAAACTAGTTTGTCATTAGTAATACATTTAAATGGAAAATTCTATAGTAGTAGAATTCTTCAGTTAAAACTTTGTCAACTTAGTCTGAGCAAAATGCAAGTCATCCATTTCCAGGAGTGATACCAGGGTAAGCATAATGGTTGTGAGCTGAATTATGGATTCAATGGATTGAATTATGTCCCCCCAAAACTCACAGAAGCTTGAATTATGTTCACCAAGTTTTACGTATTAGAAACTTAGCCCCCACTGTGACTGTAAAGAAGGTGAGAAATCCTATTATGATACTTGGAAGTTGGATCCTTGAAGAGGTGATTGGATTGTAGGACCGTGCAATAGTGACTGGATTAAAAATGATGGTCAAGGGTGTGGTTCTGAGGGCTCTGAAATAAGAGGAGAGTCTGTCTGTCTCTCTCTCTGCTTTCTCTGCTCTCACCATCTTGCAATGTGAGACCCCTGGGTCACCGTTGCCACCACCAGATGGACTTTGGACTTCCCAGCCTCAGAAACTGTAGTGACCCAGGGGTCTCACATTGCAAGATGGTGGAAGCAGAGAGGGCAGAGGAAGAGAGACAGACTCTCCTCTTCCTTTAAAGCCCTCAGATCCACACCCCTGACCACCATTATTAATCCAACTTTGGACTTCCCAGCCTCAGAAACTGTAAGCAATAAATTTCATTTTCTTTATAATTACCTCGTTCCATGTATTTTGTTATAAGCAACATAAATGGACTAATACATGAGCATAATTGGATTTTTGAGAATTGGATTTTTAGGGAGAATGACTACACCTAGACGTAAACCTCCAACACACAAGTAACTGCTGAAGTTTTCTAATTTTGACCAAATATTTTTACTTTTCAGATATAGGAACTTCTATCAACAAAAGATTAACATCTTAATCTTGAAAAGTGATCATCCCCTGACTCACTTCAGAGTTGAGAGAAATCTAGTTAGTATTCAGGGTCTACATGTTACAAGCATCATGATGGGAGGTCGGCATGGAAGCTGCTTCACCGGCCATCATGTTTGCAATGCAAAGAAGTCAAATTCAGCTTTCCTTTGATCCATTGCATCTCATGAAGGACCCACACCACACGGTTATTTGTTAAAACAAAACACAGATTCTTGACAAATTATGGATAAATCTTGATCAGCATTATTTCTAGACTTGATCTATAGTCTCTGCAGTTTTCTATTGGAAGTCCCAAATGTAAGTGTTCCTGGAGAGCAATGTTTTTGCCTGTTGCCTTAAGGATTCTACTGAGCTTCCCACTGAATGGGCCTTTCCTGCATGCTAGTCAACACTACTCTTTTTACATCTGGAAATTCAGAAACCTTCCAAGTTCTAGCTCTTCCTTTTACCAGTCAGTGACTTACATTAATGCTGCCAGTTTTCCAAAGGATATGTACAATTTAATAGCTTTCTTAGTAGTAAGAGCCTCTATGTTCCACATTATGTTTTCTGTTTTCTTGTGTATATCCATAATATTTCTATGATTTCAGAAAGAACGAACATTACCATTGCAATTTTACAGGTGAAATAATGGAGGCATGGGCCCACTATTTGGATGATCCTGCAGTGACCAAGTGGAGTTAGAATTAATCAGGTAACTCCAAAATGAGGTTCTCCATCAGCACATCCTGCCTTTTAATTTAGTACAATCATCGAAATAAACTAAAGACCCCAAATTGAGCCTGTAGGAAACAAAAAGGCCATGCAGCCAATGACCATTTCATGCTTCATTTCTGGTTTCAGATCACTCAGGCTTTTAAGTTCCTGGTAAATTAACTGGTTATTGGAAATTGCATAGAACACATCATAAACTTATCAGAATGGCCACTATTTCACAACCTGAATTCATTTGCTTCCCCATCTCACAAAGAAGGCAGATTAAGCATTTGACAGGTTCCTCCCTCCCGGATGGGAGAGGTCTGCAGCTTTATTCCCTGAGGAGCTGACTCTTTGTCACAACAGCAAATTCCTGTACATTCCATTACCTCAGATTTTCACTTCCTGATTCGGGTTTCCTTCTGAAGAGTCAGCTAGACCCTTACGAGGGCAGGGCAACCTGTTTCATGTCCCATATAAAACACTTGCTCTGACTCTTCTGTGACTCTCTTAAGTCGGGTGTCCCCTGGAATGTTTAGGGGAAATTTGTTCTTGTCTGTTGGAAGTAGATGTTGTGAAAGCAGCTTAGTGTACAAGGGTAAACAGGTTTCTGTCTAACTGGACTCCTCAGAGTCTTTAATATGTGAATATAAGAGATGACATTCCAAGAGACAAATAACATAAACGGAATTTCTAGAATGTGTTTGACCACAGACCCCCTTTTTTATGGAGCCTTTTGAGAAATTAGAAATCTAGGCTTGAACCTTAGCTCTTTTTAATTATTAGATTCCTTCACTTTTTTTTGCCCGACTTTGATGACTATAAAGGTGAATTTGCCTTCTTCATTGGAATATAAAAGTTAAATTAGATACTGTGTGTAAGGGGCATAGAGATGGGTCTTGAGAAGAGTTGGTTGTCCTTAATTTTCAAAAGTGATAGCAGTATAATGAGCTAAGGGTGAACAGGAAAAGTGGAATAATGTATATATGGTTTCAGTGATTTTTTTTTCTAGTTTAGTGATTTTTAAAGCATTATCTATAAGATGGCTTCAGTGGCTCCAAAGCTGGTTTACCATTTTCCCAAATGCCCATAGGAAAAAAGCTAACAAAATTTCATAACATCACCGTATATAGTAAATACCCATACTTTTCAAAGGCAACAAATAAGTTTGTGTTTTAGGAAATTCCCACCCAGAAATACAGTTGTTGCTAAACTCTTGGTATTTTCACTTGCTTAGTCATGAAAGCAGTGGCTGGGTCAGATTAATCCTCTGTTAGTGGTAAAGGTTTGTCTCTATTTTGGGATCATTGGCAATCAATTGCTACTCAGAAAACTACTTGATGACTATCTTTAGACATGGCTTTCATCAGAGAATAATAAAACCTCGAAATGTCACTTCTTTAACTTGAAATTTATTTCATCTGAATTCTAGCTATTATTTGAAATGGAAATAATGGTGAGTAGGTTTAATATTAGAAAAAACATGGACCTAATGGAGAAGTTGATATCACATGCAAAGACAGCTACTTACCATTAACTTGAACTGATGAGGCATTTATTGACAAAGCTCTTGTATTCCTTATCTTCTCATTTAAGATGCTATGGATTTTCTTCTCTCTTACTGCTCTTCGCTCAGTAGAGGAGAACTGGAACACCATAATGACATCTGCTTTCACACCATCTTCCTCTGGACTGTGACATACAAGAGAAAGGTGCATATTCAGAGAATACATCTGATATTGTTCTACTCTTTCCTACATCTTCTTCCCCTGAATTAAGCTTCAGTTGCTGACAGTATCAAGGGCTAATGTTCTCACATTCATACTTTTCTATATGTCACTTGTGACCAAAGGTTATTTCATATGTTCCCTTTTCTAGTTTTCATTACATTTTGAGTGCATTTTCCCCATTAATTGGAAGGCTTGTTAAAGCAACTGGGTAAGACTCAGACATAAAAAGTCATCCCCTAAATCATAAACTCTGACAGTTGGAAGAAACCTTGGTGTTCTCTTAGGTTAATCCATCATATATCTGATACCTGAATCACCTCTACAGCATCCATGATGAGTGGTCCTCTAACACCAGTGCAGTAATTAAAATGAGAGGAAATCTACTTTCCTAAAGAGGCTCATTTCTCTTTGGTCAGCTTTGATTTTAAGAGAGATTTTGAGTTGAAATATGTCTCCCTGTATTTTCCATTCCATAAAGCTTAGGTCTACCAGTTGCAACATACATAATACATCAATTCCCTCTTCCACCTAAAATATTTGAAGACAACAATATTGTGGGCCCTGAATCTTCTTCAGATTAAACATGTCCAGTTCTTTGAACTTTTTTCACATAAATAGGTTCAAGTCCCTCCACCCTTGGGACTGAATTTTTACATACTCTTAAAATAGAAAAATTAAACAATTAAAAGTTTTTTTAAAAAGTTGGAACCAATACATATTGATCTGCCAGATGTCCTATTTTTACACTACAAAGAATCTAAACCCTAAAAAACACTAGAAGCCTACCTTTCTGAAGCTTTTGACTAAAAAGAGGAAATTATATCAATTTTGAGAGATTTTATTTATTGTGGTCCATTTAGGCACTGGAATATAAAGATATAAATAATCAAAATTTTATGGCAAATTGGCAAACAGACAACCAAGTAATTTTTCCTATTAAATCAGAGAAATTAACATTGTTTACCAAGTAGAATTTCTTTGGACCCACACAAAAAATTACACAGAGATAATGGCTACAAATACAAAGTAGTTCATAAGACTATGATAATGTTGCTAGAATGCTATGGCAAATTAAAATTTAAAAATAGAGTACATGAATTCTAGAAAATTCCGACATTTAGATGCTTTTTATCTCCTAAATATTATAAAAATTATCCAATTCATATTATAAAATCATTATGGAAGTCTCTTGTTACTGAACAATTATGTTACGAACTTGGAGTAAGTCTGCCAGTAAGACATTAGTCTACTAGTAAGAAAAGCAGTTATTATTTCCCTCAAATAAATATGATTCTGAATATATTTGTTTTCTTTATCTTTAAGAAGATGAGTCATAAAGGCTCGAGGGTTTGTGCCTATGACATATGTGTTCTGCTATGTGATTTTCTTTTTCTTTTTTAAAATATATTTTAAACTAAATTTTATTTTATTTTAAATATATAAGATGTCTTTATTTTCTTTTTCTTTTTCTTTTTTTTTTTTTTTGCTATGTGATTTTCAAAATAATGATTGAAACCTCTGAGCATTTTCTGCAACTGATATGAGTGTTCCACCCACATGACAACAGAAAGAAAATTTATTACAACAGAGACATCTTTTTGTTTTGGCATGCCACCTGTCACTAGGGCTTCATTACAGGTAAAACGTGTGATCCCATTTTGTTTTCAACTTTGTCTTCTTGATATTTTTGAAATGATGTAGTTGTTGAAAAAATACAACTTGGTGTACATAATGACATGCTGCTGGGCTTTCGCCAGACTATGGGTACTGGTGGGTTCCAGGCCTTGTAGTCTGTTGATGGGGTTTGAGTTCTGGTTCTGTCACTTGGGGAAACTGTCACTTACCCTCCCCAGATCATATTTTTTCATTTACAAAATGTGGCCAGCCCTATTTCTTGAAACTGTCATAGAGTTAATGTCTATGAATAATCCTAGGCAAGAGCTTAGTTCATAGAGACACACAGTATCTAAGTGTCCCTGTCTCCTTTTCCCTTTTTCCCTCCAGGCTTGTGACTCCACCTTTTCCCACACATACATACGTCAGTCTGACTATTCGGTTCTTGATATAGTGCTTGTTCAAGTCCGAATGTATAAATATCTCATCCACCTGTTATTACAAGAGAGAAACCATGTGTTAATAAGATATTTTATAAGAATATTTTATAATAAGCAATAGAAAAAAAGTTTCATAGGCATGATATAATTATTTAAATCAGTGGTTCTCAACCTTCACAGAACAACAGAATTATTTGCTGAATTAAAAAAATATTACAGATACTGGGGTCCCTCTCCAAGAATTTTGATTTCAATTAGCCTAGAAGGGACCTAGGTATTCATATTTTTAAAATCTCCCCAGATTATTCTGACATGCTGTAGGTATTTGGAGTAGAAGATATCTTCCTAAAACTACATAGAAGTAGTAGCTGAAAGACACAGGGCAGAGATGGTCGTGGAGGGAGGCTTTGAGAGGTGATGGAGAGATCCTTGGCTCAGACCCGGGATTGAGCCTATCCTTCTGCACACAAACAGGGCAACCTTGGAAAAGTTACTGAGCCAATTTGAGCCTCAGTTTTCTAACCTATAAAACAAAGATATTTATATGCTACTTACAAGGTTATAAAGATAAAACACATAAAATGCTGGGTATGTTTTAGCAGTTAATTGCTGGTGGTTCTCTAGCCCCCATCCTGCCATTCAGGTCTTGGCTTTTTCTGCAGGTTGTTGGTTGTAAGGTACAAGGGAGCAGTGTTAGGGATTTAGGAGAAAGGCAAAGATTTTTAAATTGTTTTTGATTGAGGACTCTAGTGTAAATCAGGGAGGAAGAAAGAGTAAGATGGTGCTGCAGGATTAGATCACAGTTGTATCGCCAAGGAAGAATAAAAAGCTACTGGTTTTGGTTAATATGTACACTTTTAATTGCCTGCCACACCTTCATGGTGCTGTGATTTATTGCACCTAATGTTTGGCTTGCAGTATCTCCGAATAACCACTTGGTGGCATCACTGTCATCTGAATGCACGTACCACAGTTGACGATGAACAGTGGATGAGTCAAATAAACGGGGGCGGGGAATCCTAAATCCTTAAGGAAGGGGCAGGAAAACCAACTCTCATTTTGAAAAATACAAAAGATAAAAATGAGGGAAGGTTGGTTTAGGGATCAAGAGACAAGTTAGGACTTTCTTAGAACTAACAGTCATCCATAAATACTTCATCAGGAATCAAAATATTCATTTTCCTTTAACACAATAAGTCTGTGAAATAAGAATCATTTTGATCCCCATTTTACTAGAAGAGGAAACTGTGACTCAGAGGCATTATGTGAATTTCCCTGGCACCACACACAGTTACTAATAAACTGAGACTTACACCCAGGTCTTCTATCATAGGGTCCATTTATTCCCTCTCCATCACACAACCTCCCTGTTAAATGTGATATAAATTTTACTTCAATTTCTTTTGTAGAACACATAGCAATAAGTTATCAAGAAAATAGTTGATTGACCTAAAGATAATTTATAAAACTTGTAAAGGTATATATTTAATAGCTTTAAGCTTAAGATTGAAGGCAGGATTTAGAAAATAGAGAAATTGCTGGTACCCAAAATATGCTTTGATTTGTACTTAAGTAAGGAGACCCTAAATGGGCTGAGGTGATGTGGGGCTTATATGCTAGAAATGGAACTGTCTTGAAAGACATGTTTTTGCAAGAGTGACATTATTACAATCATTTCTGTACTTGCCATCCACAGACTCTACTGTTATTCAGTATTTGGGGGTTTTGGTTGTGGCGGAAGATCGAAAAGAAAAGGCAAACAAGAGGAAAAAGGGGGAAAGTGGCAAATTTTAAAAAGAAAAAAAGTAAACAGCAGTTGGGTATTTTAAGAAGTTTGGTTTATAATTATCCTTTGAATAAGTTCCACCCACAATTGATTCTTGGCCATTTGTAACTTGTTGGTGAAAGCATTGGATTGAGTTTTTGACTTTTTGGATGACATCATTCATCTGGCAATATGCCTGCTGAGAAGAATATCCAAACCCAACACCAATTCTATCTTTGAATGGTTAGGTTGTCTGGGAAGATTGGAACTAAAAGAATAATGCAAGAAGAATCTAGGTAGAAGTAACTCTGGTGATCAAAATAATAAAATAGTTTCTTCTTTCTAATTAAAATTCCAGGACATTGTCTCTAGAAAGCCTCATTTGCTAGGTCTGGGATGAGGCCCAGGAACTTCAGGTGTTAAAGGTAGTCCAAGGACAGCACTTTGAGAAATGGAATGAAGGGACTGGTAAAAAAAGTTCCGATACAAATGAACTCACAGTGGGTAGAAAACAGGAACATAAACTTTATTGCTGGATGGAGTTTATGTATACGCCAGCTTTCTAGAGACCCTGAAATTATGTTTCCCTTGTCAGATCAAGGCTTACCAGAAACATTCTCTGCCGACATTCTGGCATTCCAAGTTCCCAGAAGTTTTTGAGGACATTTCTTTTTTAAAGCTGCATGCCAGCTTTTTAAAAATTTATTATTATTTACACAACCTAATAGAGTTAGTGTGTTATACATCCTACCTCTTACTTGAAGGCATTTGTAGAGGTTTGTAGTTGGAGTTAGTCTCCTAACATTGAACAAAAGACCCCTTTTTAGGGTTGTGTCTCTTTCTGCTTGATGATTTTGAAATGCTGGAAATTGCACTGAGATTAAATTCTAAGAGGGCAATTGAAGGTTAGTTGGGTGTTTAATGAAAGAGTTAGGGAGAGGCTGTCAACTCAAACAAACAGACGCGCCCAGCCATTCAGCTCTTATTCCCGAACTACCTCTGTTTACACATGCCTTTCTCTGTCAGATGCCTCCTAACCAGCTCCCCTTAACAGCAATCTATGTATCATGTAATGGTGTTTTCAGGTTGAGATTGCAAACCTCTGATAGATATGCCACTGAAGATTGGCCAATAGAACATAAAAGCTGTTTCTTCTGAAATAACACCAGATGAGCTCCTAAGAACTAAAGAAACCAAAAACATGCCACAAAAAACTTCAGATTCTGTTGCTTTCTGTGCAAAGAGTTATATAGAGATGCTTTTTAATAGGCACCTTTAGCCTTAAATAAGGCCAGATCAAAATTACATGCTACACGGGCCGAAGTCAAGGCAGAAATAGAGAATAGAGTGCAATTGCATTTGAACCTCTGTTCACAATGGCATACATTCAAGGTCCTTACCACATGTTGCTAACCTGCTGGCCCAGTCAACACCACCAGTACCTTCCAGGCATGGGCCTTGTTTTCCTGTGTACTTGCCCTTCTCAGGCAATTTCTATGGTCTGTAGCACCCTCTCCGTTTTGCTGCTTTTCTGAATCACAATTATCCTTCAAGGTCTATCTCAGAAAATACCTATTTTGGGGTTATTTCCTGATTCTCAGACTAATCTTTCCTCCTTCTGTCTTAATTTTTCTTATCCCTCTTATACCTTCTACTCCTTAACACAGTTATTTATGTGAATATATTATCTCTTTTACTAAACTGCAAATGCTTTATATATAGAGATGGTGATTTATCTTTTCATACTCTACAATATCTAGCACAGTACTTTGCATACTGTAAATATGCAGCACATTTTTGTTGAATGAATGAATAAATAAAAGAAAATGAGAATTTATCAGAAAGTCTTGCGTTTACGAGGAAACTTTTACAAGAGTTTTTAATGTGTTTTACATCAGATCAAAAAATGAAAAAAGAAATTTGCACAAAAAAAGAAAAAAGAGAAAAAAGAAAATTGCACATAAATTATTGAAGGGACTTTTTTTTTTTGCACGTCTTGGACATTTTTAGGTAATTTGATTCCTTGTGAAAAGCTCTTTCATGGTGAGACTACAATACTTATAACACGAGGAACAGTTATCACTGTTGTCTGGAACTGTGCACCATGCACAAACTCTATTTGAGTTCATTTGCTTTTTACATTAACTCTCTGAGGTGAGTACTATTATCATCTGCATTACATAGATGAGGAAGTGACCTGCCCAAAGTGACATAGCAGTGAGCCACAGAGCTAAGATTGAAGCCAAGGCCCTCCAGCTTCAGAGCGTGTTAATGCCCCAGAGTGCTGACTTCAGGGTAAGCACACAAGCTTCTCTCTAGGAGCCCTACCCACTGACAGGCAATGAGCAATGCACAAGAGGATCAGAAACTATCCTACCCCACTCCAAAGGAAACCTGTTTGCTTTGTCCTCCAAAAATAAGAACCATAATCTTGGTAGTTTTTATTGCAACCTTTGAAGTTGTTATTTTATCTATCTAAAACTCTAGATTTAACTCTGCCACTACCACAGATACTGCTGTTGTGTGGGTAGTCTGCCACAGCCACTGCCACTGTAAGGGTGACATGCTGCCATAGCAGCAGCCATGGCCACAAGGCAGGTGGCCCCCTGACCACACAATTGCATTGACAGGAGGAGAGTCACCAGCAGAGCCTGGGGAAAGATGTGAGCAAGAGCAGACTTGTGACCCAGTCGCTCAATCCACAGGGGGAATTATGCTGCCACACAAGATAGCACACCTGGGGGTGGGAGGTATGAGTAGCACACATGATTGCCATAATCCAGGGAGAAATACATACAGAACCCCAAAGAATGCAGAAACCCAATACACCCAAATAGAGTAAGGAAAAAAATTCCCTATCACCACCAACCCTTTCCCCAACTGGGGGAAGCATGGACCCAGGAGGAATCTCCACCTATAGGAAAGAGGGAAGAGAAACCCTGCCCAGGGTCACCCATTCAAACTGAGAAGCTCCAGTGTATGCCACTACACCCATCAAGGTCAAGAGAGGCTAGCTAGGATGCCAACAAGCCATCCCAGGGTCACCCACCCCAGCCAAAGAGCAACAAAGCATGCAGGCACTTCTCTCAAGATCTTGAGAGCTCACTCACATCCTCAATGAACCAACACCGTGTTGCTAACCTCAGTAAGGAATCACTAAGTGCTCTACCCAGTGCCTAAGCCACAGAGGCACTCACATGCAACTCCAGCACTGAATATGACTGCATCTACCTGGAGCAGATACTAAAACACTCTAATCAATCGTTAGTATAACACACATATATAGGAGGAAATCTCTCTCCTCAAAGCCCGCTCCAGAGTAATAGAAGCAGCTGCTCTACTAGATAACCAGACATGAACATAGAGACGCTAGAAATACAACAAACAAACAAATGAACAAACAAAACCCCCAAACAAACAAACAAAAAGCCCAATAAAATATGACACTACCAAAGACATACAATAATTCTCAATTACTAGACCTTATAGAGCAAGAAATCTCTGAAATGATGGAAAGGAATTCTGATCAATCTTAAGGAAAATAGTAAGATACAAGAAGACTCAGTTAGATGACACAAAGAAATGAGAAAAAGTGTCCAGGACATGAAAGAAGAAATTTACAAAGAGATTAATACTGTAAAAAACACTGTAGCAGAACCCCTGGAACTGAAGGATTCATTCAACAAAATAAAAAACACAACCAAGATTTTAAGAAACAAATTAGAGCAAGTAGAGGCAAAAAATTCTGATCCTGAAGATTTTTTTTTTCTGGTATAACCCAGGCAGACAATAGCAACAACAACAACAACAACAACAACAACAACAACAACAACAAAGAAAAGAAAAGAAAAGAAAAGAAAAAAGATTCTTAAAACATGAAGAAAATCTAAGAGAGTTAGGAGACAACCTTACGTTCACAAATATCTGAGTCATGGGTGTTCCAGGGGGAGGAGAAAGGAAAAGGCATTGAAACCCTATTCAATGAAATAATAGCTGAAAACTTCCCAGGTATAGGGAGAGAAATGGACCTTCAGATCCAGGAGGCTTAAAGATCCCCAAACAGATTCAATCCAAAAAGGTCCTCTCTGAAATGCATTATAGTCAAGCTGGCAAAGCTCAAAGACAAAGAGAGAATCCTAAAAACAGCAAGAGAAATGTATTAAGCCATCTGTAAGGGAGTTCCATCAGACTTTTCAACAGAAACCCTACAGGCCGGAAGAATATGGGAAGATATATTTAAAATACTAAAAGAAAAAGACTTCCAGCCAAAAATACTATACCCAGCAAGACTATCCTTCAGAAATGAAGGAGAAATAGTGCACCTCCCAGACAGACAAAATCTGTGGGAGTTCACTACCATATGACCAGCCATACAAGAAATCCTCAAGGGAGTCCTGCATATGGAGTCTGAAAAATGACAATCACTATCATGAATACAAAAGAAAGAACAAAACCCAGTGGTAAAAAAAATGCAAATGAGAAAGAAAAAGAAATTATAACTTACCACCTCAAAAAGACAACTAATGCATAAGACAAACAATAAAGGGGGAGAAAAGAACAAAAGATATTTAAGACATCTAAATGAAAATTGATAAAATACCAAAAGTAAGACAATAACATCTCTAAATGAAAATAGATTGAATTTCTTACTTTAAAAACACAGACTGATTGGATTAAAGAGGTAGACCCAATTATTTGCTGTCTATGAGATACTCACCTCCCCTGTAAAGGCACACACAGACTAAAAACGAAGGGATGGAAAGAGATATACCATGCCAATAGAAACCCGAAACAAGGAGTTGTAGCTATTTTTATATCAGGTAAATTGATTTTAAACCAAAAAACCAAAAAAGAGACAAAAAAAGACATATGATGATAAAGGGATCTATCCAGCAAGAAGACATAAAAATCATAAATATATATGCACCCAACACAAAAGCTCCCAGGTATATAAAGCAAACACTAATAGATCTAAAAAAAAGAGATAAACCTTAATAAGATAATAGTAGGAAACCTGAATACCTCTCTCTCAGCATTGGTCAGATCATCTAGGCAACACATCAACAGAGAAACATAATATTTAAACTACATTTTAGAACAATTGCACCTGGGAGCTATCTGCAGAACATTTCATCAGACAACTACAGAATATAAATTCTTCTCATCAGCACGTGGAACATTCTCCAGGATATAACACATTTAGGTCACAAATCAAGTATCAACAAATTTTTAAAAATTGAAATCATTTTAAGTATCTTTTCAGACCACAGTGGAGTAAAATTAGAAATCAATAACAAGCAAAACTCTGGAAAATATACAAACACATGACTATTAAACAAAATGCTCCCAAATGTCCTGTGGGTCCAAGAATAAATTAAACAGGAAATCAAAAATTCCTTGAAACTAATGAAAATAAAAATGCAACATACCCAAACCTGAGAGATACTCCAAAAGCCATGCTAAAAGGGAAGTTTATTGCTATAAACACTTACATGGAAAGAGTAGAAAGATTTCAAATGAACAATCTAAGGCTACACCTCAAGTAACTAGAAAAATGGGAACAATCCAATCCCAAAATTAGTAATGGGAAGAAATAATTTATATCAGAGCAGAACTAAATGAAATACTACCTGAAAAATGATGCAAAGATCACTGAAACAAAAAGTTGGTTTTCTGAGAAGATAAACAATAGACAAACCATTAGCTAGACTAACTAGAAAAAGGAGAGGGAAGACCCAAATTACAAAAATCATAAATGGAAAAGGAGACATTACAAATGATACCACAGAAATACAAAGAACCACTAGAGACCATTAAAAACAACTATATGTCAACAAATTTGAAAACCCTGAGGAAATGGATAAATTTCTGGACACACACAAGCTACCAAGACTGAACCAAGAAGAAATAGAGAACCTGAACAGACTAATAATAAGCAATGAGACTGAGGCATTAATTATCAATCTCCTAACAAAGAAAAGCCCAGGACTGGACAGCATCACTGCAGAATTCTACCAAACTTTTAAAGAATTAATACCAATTCTTTACAAGCTATTCCAAAAACTTGAAACAGAGGCCATTCTCCTGAACTCGTTCTATGAAGCCAGCATCATCCTGATACTGAAACCAGACAAAAATAACAAAAAAAGAAAACTATATGCCAATATTTTTGATGAACATAGACACAAAAATGCTCAATAAAATATTAGCAATCAGAAAACAGCAACACATCAAAATTTATACAACATGATCACGTGGGATTCAAACTAGGGATGCAAGGATGGTTCAACATATGCAAGTCGATAAACTTGATATGTGACATCAATGAAATCAAGGACAAAAACCATACAATTATCTCAATAGACACAGAAAAAACAAGTTAGGTATAGAAGGACAGTTTCTCAACATAATAAAAGCCAAATATGACAAACCCACTGTCAATATCTTCCTGAATGAAGTAAAGCTGAAAGCTTTTCCCTGAAGAACAGGAATAATACACTCTCACTCCTGCTATTTAACATAGTATTGGAAGTAGTAACCAGAGCAATCAGGCAAGAGAAAAAAATAAAGGACATCCAGAGTGGAAAAAACAAAGTCAAACTGTTCCTGTTTGCAGATACCATGACCCAATATATAGAAAAGCCTAAAGCCTACAAAGAAACTCTTAGAGTTGATAATGATTTCAGTAAAGTTGGAGGATAAAAAATCAACAGAGAAAAATCACTAGTATTTTTATACTCCTCCAAGGAACTAGCAGAAAAAGAAATCAAGAAAGATAGCCCATTTACAATAGTCACTAGAAAAATAAAACACCTACGAATAAGTTTAACCAAGGAGGCAAAAGATCTCTACAACAAGAAATACAAATCACTGTTGAGAGAAATTAAATAAGACACAAAAATGGAAAGACATTCCATGCTCTGGGATTAGAAGAATTAACATTGCAAAAATGTCCATACTACCCATGCAATCCACAGATTCAATGCAATCTGCATCAAAATACCAGTGACGTTCTCCAAGGAATTAGAAAAAACAATCCTAACACACATATAGAGCAACGAAGACTCTGAATAGCCAAAAAATCCTGAGTAAAAAAAAAAAATAAAGCTGGAGGAATAATACTACCTGACTTCAAATTGTACTACAAAGCTATAGTAACCAAAACAGCCTGATACTGGCATAAAAATAGACACTCAGACCAATGGAACAGAATAAAAAAACCCAGAAATCAACCCACAAACTTACAGCCAACTGATCTTTGAAAAAGGAACCAAGAATGTACATTGGGGAAAAGACTTCTTCAATAAATGGTGCTGGGAAAACGGAACATCCGTATGTAGAAGAGTGACTCTAGACCCATACCTTTCACCATATACCAAAATCAACTCAAAGTTAATTAAAGACTTAACTACAAGACCTGAAAGTATAAAACTCCTAAAAAGAGAACACAGGAGAAACATTTCAGGAAGTAGGACTGGACAAACATTTTGAATATGACTTAGAATATTTCACTATGAATATGATGCCAAAAGCACAGGCAACAAAAGGAAAATAAACAAATGGGAATACATCAAACTAAAAAGCTTCTGCTCAGTAAAAGAAACAATTAACAAAGCAAAAATGCAATCTACAGAGTGGGAGAAAATATTTGCAAACTATGCATCCATCAACGGATTAATGTCCAGAATACACAAGGAACTCAAACAATTTAACTCTAAAAGAAAAAAAGTAATCTGATTAAAAAGTGGGTAAAGGAGCTGAATAGGCATTTCTCAAAGCAAGATATATAAATGGCCAACAGATAAACAAATGAAAAAATGCTCAATATCACTCAGCATCAGGGAAAAGCAAACCAAAGCCACATTGAGATATCATCTCACCTCAATTAGACTGGCCATTATCAAAAAGACAGAGAATAACAAATGCTGGCAAGAATGGAGAGAAAGGGGAACCCTCCAATACTGTTGGTGGGACTGTAAATTGGTGTAGCCAATTTATGGAAAATGGTATGGAAGTTCCTCAAACAATTATAGATAGAACTGTCATATGATCCAGAAATTTCACTGTTGGTTGTACACCCAAAGGAATGGAAATCATCAAGCCAAAGGGATATCTGCACTCCTGTGCTTATCAAAGCTCTGTTTACAATAGGCAAGAGTTGTAACTGACCTAAATGTTCATCATTAGATGACTGGATAAGGAAAATGTGATATATTTACATAATGGAATACTACTCTGCCATAAAAAGTAATGAAATACTGCCATTCACAGCAACGTGGATAACTTAGAGCAAATTATGTTAAGTGCAAAAAGCCAGTCATGGAAAGAGAAATACTGCATGTCCTCACTCATATGTGGCAGCTAAAATATAAACAAATAAATAAGAAAGAAGGAAAGAAATAGCAATCACAATTATAAGTTGAACTTTCAAAAGAAGAGAACAGAACTGAAGCTACCAAATGTGGGAAATGGGGAGGGGGAGGGGACATAAGGGGGGAATTGGTAAACAGCCATGAAAACTGATTGCTTTGTATAATGTTGAATATGTTAATTATCCTGATTTGAGCATCACATATAGCATACAGATGTTTATATTGAACTCTGTATGCCATGGATATGTACAATCAACTATGTTTCAATAAAAATAAAAAATAAAAAAACCCCATTTATACTACAAAGCTGTAGTAACCAAAAACAACATGGTAGTGGCATAAAAACAAACACTTGGACCAATGGAACAGAATAGAAAACTCAGAAATCAACCCAAGTACTCATAGCCAACTGATCTTTGTCAAAGGCAACAAGAACATACATTGTTGGGGAAATGACTGCCTCTTCAATAAATGGTGCTGGAAAAAACTGGTCATCCATATGCAGAAGAGTGAAACTAGACCTGCATCTCTCTCCATATACTGAAATCAGCTCAAAATAGATTAAAGATTTAAATGTAAGACCTGAAACTATAAAATTCCTAAAAACAAAACAAAACAAAAAAAACATAGGGGAAACCCTTTAGGAAGTAGGACTGGACAAAGACTTTATGAATAAGACACAAAAGAACAGGCAACAATAGAAAAAATAGAAAAACAAATGGGATTGCATTAGACCAAAAAGCTTCTGCACAGCAAAATAAACAATTAGCAGAGAGAAAAGACAACCTACAGAATGATAGAAAATATTTCAAACTATGCATCTGACAAGGACTAATATACAGAATATACAAGGAACTCAAACAACTCAAGTTTAAGAAAACAAATAACCTGACTAAAAAGTGGGCAAAGAAACTGAATAGGCATTTTTCATAGGAAGATGTGTGAATGGCCAACAGACACTTGAAAAAATGCTTGGCATCACTCAGCATCAGGGAAATGTGAACCCAAATCAACTGAGATAGCATCTCATGCCAGATACACTGGCCAGTATGAAAAAGACAGAGAATAACAAATGCTGAAGAGGATGCAGAGAAAGGGGAATCCTCCGAACTGTTGGTGGGACTGTAAATTAGTGCAGCCATTATGTAAAATAGTATGGAAATTCCTCAGACAACTACAGATAGAACTGCCATATGATCCAGCCATCCCACTACCAGGTATATATCCAAAAGAATGGAAATCATCATGTGAAAGGGATACCTGCACTCATATGTTTATCTTAGTTCTATTTGTAATAGCCAAGATATGAAACCAACCTAAATGTCTATCGACTGGTGACTGGATAAGGAAAATGTGGTAACTACACACAATGGACTACTACTCTGCCATTAGAAGAATGAAATGCTCTCATTTACAGCAACATTGATGAACTTAGAGAAAATCATGTTAAGTAAATAAGCCAGGCACAGAAAGACAAATACTGCATGTCTTCACTCATAAGTGGTAGCTAAAAAAACAAACAAATAAATAATAACAAGAAAGATACAACAGTCACAATAATTTGTTGACCTTTCAAAATGAGAGAAGAGAATTGAGCCCCCAGAGGTGAGTAAGGAGAAGGAGGATGGGAGGTTAGTGAGAAATTGTGAAGTGCCACAAGAAAGATTGCATTGTGTAGTGTTGAATATACTAATTATCCTGATTGCAGCATCTCGTTGCATGCAGTTACTGATATTCAGTGCTGTACCCCACAGTTATGTACTATCAATTATGTTTAACTAAATAAAAGGAAATAAAAACTTCCCTCAAAAAGCATACCCCTCACATCTTTCCTCCAAGTATAGATTGCTATGCGTGGCGTATATTTGCAAATCAACATCCCTCTTCCTCTGTCTATTGCAGTTGCTTCTACTGGTGCCTTCCTCATCAAAAACTGATATGGGGAAATGAAGATGAGAACTTTAGATAGTAAGTATGCCCAATGTATTGGTTAAAAAACACGATCTAGCACAGCATACGGGATTTGCAATCTTTATGGTGTTAAAAAGTTAAATGGAAGAAAAATTAGTATAGGTTTTGATAAATTTATACTATCTTTCAGGGTCCCTTCCTGACAGGTAGAGCATTTAGTGGAAAGAGCACATGTTTGGAGTTCCCTATAGAGCTTCAAACTTCCCCTCCATCATTTACTAGCCGTGGACCTGAACTTCAGAGGCTTGGTTCTCTTATGTGTAAAGTAGGGACAACAGTGCCTTCCTCGCAGTGTTACATGGCAAATTAGACATGAAATACACAACAATTAGCGCTTCCTTTCAGGATTCAGAGTAAACATGTTGAAGGCAGAGGTGGTGATACACATCTCCTTTCAGTCATACCTAATCTTCAATTACAGAATGAACAGAACTCTGAGCGCTTGAGTAAGAACTCAGCCGTGTTCTATATCCAATTTTTTAAAACTCTGAACATGAAGTTTCTTGCTAATCTCTGCTTATTTTTTCCCTCCCTCAAAGCTTCCAAATTCAATCTCTTCTCTCTAGGCATAGGGCCATAGCTTGACTCCAAGCATTGGCACCTTTTACTTCTCTTCCCATGTGCAATTCCAAATTTCAGGTAGTCTTTAACAGCTTTGCTAAGTTTAAGTTCACCTTGACCCAGCTGATTTTTCTCAGTTGACTTTCCTGTTGCAGAGTCCATCAGAGCCAAATCACTTGTGATTGCCTTCTAACTTTCTTCGAGAGTGTTCCTAAACTACATTTATCTCTTTGCATAACTTCCTGTTTCCAAATTCTTTGTCTCTACAAGTTTAGACAAATAGTCTCAAGAATATTTTGAGGATTATTTTGGGTCTTGTTTCTGGTGTTTCTGATACAAAGAAGATAAAATTTAGAATGCCTTGGGCACAGGAGCAGTGTTTTTTTAGTGGGGGGAGAAAACTCTTAGTAAATTCCCAGCTGGTACCACTGTTAAGGTAGATGGGGGTCACTGGCCCATGTTAATAGTATAAATTGAAAGAGAATAATGTACCAGGGATAAATACTTGACTTCTGGTATTTTGTGAGATAGTAGATGAAAAGTAAAATCACATAGTTGATTCCTTTGGATGACAAGCGTTATGGGGGACAGAAGTTTATTAAAAACAGAGATGCTAAAATCAGAATGTTATCATTCAAATGCTAACTGTATCATTTACTAGCTCTGTGACCTTGAGCAAATTAACCTTTTTGTACCTTGATTTTCTCATCTGTAAAACTGGGATAGTAATTGCACCTACCTCATAAGGTTGTTATTGAGGATTAACTAAAATAATACATATAAGGTGCTTAGTGTCGTGCTTGGCATTCAATATACGTTAGCTATTACTATTATGGTATTACAAATTTAGAACTTTCATATTTGTAACGATCTTTGGGATTTAAAATATTTTTGTTATTTCTAAAATGTATTCTCCAGGTGAAGCACTTCCTCAGTCAGTGATTCTAGTCAAATTTATAAAATCTGAATAATAATAAAAGTGATCTACCTATTTGGGAGTATCATGAATTATAGGTGTATGGTTACTGGAATCTTCTCTGAAGGATGATATGAAAAATGAGATCTGTCCCACTGCCTCAGGGAACTGGGAAGAGTTTCAGCAGTATCTGAGCATAAACTCATTTTACTTTTGCATCTCCGTTTGCATTCAAATCTGTTAAGCCCAAGTTATGAGGAAGAACAGGACCTACAACCTGTCTTTCTTCTGTCTAATTAGCACCCATAGAGAACGGAGAGAAGAATCTGGTTTTTCACTGGGACTTGGCAATGATAAACAGGAGTGGCTCAGGAAGAGGCACGAACCCTTCCTGTAATTCTTCCAAAGCTAATTTGGTGGGAGATGGAGAGTGAAGAATGCCTGCTTCATTTAAACAGGGGTAAAATAATACAAAGCCTTTCCTGACCATGGGAACCCTTGTTGATCTTCATTTTATTTGAAGTTCTTCCATACTTACTGTCCTCAACATACAATTTAGTCCTTAATTATATCATGTCATGCTGTTCAATTTCATGCATTACTCATATCTCACCAAAGTGATCGGGAGCAATTTGAGGAGACAGATCAGGTTTCCTCTTCTGCAAGATGCAGGTGCTGAGAAATGCAATAAGTTCAATACTCACACCATATATTGGGAAAAGCTCCAATTGTCTAGTTGGTTATATTAAAAAAAACCCCAGCTAACTATATGGAGTATAAACACTGGATCCTTGCCTAGCATCACGTTCAAAGGTGGATTCCAAATGCATTAAAGACCTCATGTAATAGGTAAAACTATAAAATTAATAGAAGTAAAATATTTTTGTGACTTAGATAGAGAGAAGGACTTAAAAAAAACCCTTCAAAACACTATCATACAGCAAAGGAAATTGATGAATATGATTACTTGAAAATTATGAATTTCTGTTTTATGAAGGACAACATGGTCAAAATTAATAGAAGACGGAATAGCTAAGTACAATGTCTACAACCAATACATATTAATATCTTGAAAACATAAGGAGTTCCTGTAAAGCAATAAAAATAAAATAAAAAAGCAACTCTTCATAGAAAAACAGAAAAAGAATATGTACAAGAAATTTATAGAAATGAAATCTCAAAAGGCTAATAAGTATATGTAATGATGCAAAAACACATTTGTAACTAGAAAAGTGCAAATTAAATCATGGATAAGATACTACTTTATGTCTATTAGGCTGGCAAAACTTAGAAAGTGAAATAATACCAAGGGCTGTGGACTGAATGTTTGTGTTTTCCCCAAATTCATATTTTGAGATCCTAACCCCAAGATGATAGTATTAGGAGATGGAGACTTTGGGAGGTATATTAGGTCATGAGGGTGGAGGCTTCATGAAAGAGATTAGAATCTTTATAAAAGAGAGTTCTCTCATGATGTCTGTCATCTGAGGACACAGCAAGAAGATGGTCTTATATGAGCCAGGAAGCAGGCCCTCACCAGACATGGAATCTGCTGTGCCTTGATCTTGGACTTGCAAGCCTACAGAACTGTGAGAAATTAATGTTTGCTGTTTAAACCACCCAGTCTATGGTATTTTTGTTATAGCATCCTTAACAGACTAAGACACCATATGCTGGCAAAGATGTGGGGACATAGGAACCCTCATGCACTCCGATAGGAGTGCACACTGATTCAGCCATTCGAAATAGCAATCCTATACCAATTAGTCAAATTAAGTATATGTATGCCCAGTGACACAGTAATTCTGCTCCCAGAAGTATTTGTATGGGTTCATCAGGGGAAAAGTAGGAATCTGTTTAGTGTAGCATTTATTGGGGTGACTGGCTGGTACGCAGGTAAAACATGGTACATATACACTATGAATCATCATGTAGCATTTAATAGCAATGAATTAGATGTGCATTTAGCAAAATGGACAGATCTTTAAGTTCTGAGTAAAAAAGGATGAAACAAAAGAGATTTATAACACAAAAGATAAGTCATAAGCTTGTGTACGTAAAACAACAAACTATATTTTTGAAGTAGTAAATACAAACAAAATAATATGCATGAAAAAGAATGGTTGCCTGAAGGCAGTGGGGTATGGGCTAATGTTATGAGTATAAAGGAGAATAAATAAACAATGACAACCAGAGAAAGACCTTGACCCATGATGATAATGTGTCACTGATTAACTCAGCCTCTGTATCAGAGGTTCCTTCACTCCTAGAAACACATGCTTAACTGAAACTTAAAACTTAAAAGCCCACTTTCTTTTTTGTTTTTCGTGTCAGGCAACGGATCGCAACCCTTGGTGTTGCGCCCGCACCTCGCTCAGCCAGTGAGCGGGAACCAGTCTGTATGTGGGATCCGAACCCTCGGCAGGAGCGCCGCCACGCTCCCAAGCGGCGCACTGTAGCAGTGCGCCACCGGGCCGGCCCAAAAGCCCACTTTCAAACAGTTTCTGCTACAGATGCACCTCTGCATTTTTCTCACTTCTTTTAAGACCGATTGCATTCCTGTCCATTTACTTAGGTAAAGAAAGAATTTCTTATTTAACTTAAAACAACAATAATGTTATCAGAATTCAACCTTCACAATAAATTTTAACATTTTTCATTGTTCAAAGAATTTGTTTATCTTTTTAACTAAGACAGGTTTAGATTTTTTTTTTTTTACTTTGAGGAGGTTATGTGGAGTCACTTAAGGTCAAGGTAGAGGAGATATTGGGGTATATCTGCAGGCTCCAGGTTCATTCTGGCATTCCTCAAGAATTGACTGCATATGCTATTTTCTAAGATTCTCTGAATATTAAAGAATGAGAGGGTGCATATCCATCTGTAAACATTAATTATTTGTTGGGATGGATGAGAATGCAAGATAAAATGTAAATGATTTAATGTTAATTAAAAATATAGATTATAAACACCATCTATATATTGCAATTGAGTATGCTATGTATAAAAGCAAATGGTGACATGAAAAAATGATAATTGATTTGAGAAAAAAATAATGGTTTGGAAAAAAATGGTTCTTTGACTAAAATAAACCAATGCAAGCACTCTTTACAATAGCCAAGAGCTGGAATCAGCCCAAATGTCCATCATCGGATGAGTGGATATGGAAAATATGGTATATCTACACAATGGAATACTACTCAGCTATAAAAATGAATGAAATACTGCCATTTGCAACAACATGGATGGACCTTGAGAGAATTATATTAAGTGAAACAAGTCAGGCACAGAAGAGAAATACCACATGTTCTCACTTATTGGTGGGAGCTAAAAATAAATAAATAAATTCACTCACACACACAAAAAATAACCGGGGGGTGGGGAAGATATAACAACTACAATTTTTTTTTGAAGTTGTTACAACAAGCAAACGGAAAGGACATTACTGGGTGGGAGGGGGGAGAGGGAGGAGGGAGGGAGGTGTCGGTGACGGGCCATAATAATCAACCACATTGTATATTGACAAAATAAAAATTTAAAGGAAAAAAATAAAATAAAATAAACCAATGCACCTGTCAGTTTTTCCATTTTAAAATAACCATACCTCTGTGCTTCCTTGTCAGGGAAGTTAATCTGAACTTAGTTTTTGAATGAGAGTTTATGGGCAGAACTATTACACAACTGAGGGGGGCAGTCTTGTATTTTAGCTTGAACAAAATTGTTAGCATTTTAACTTGAATATTATATAATAGGTCTGAAGTTTTTGTTTTTATTAATACATTTGCAAGATAAAAATAACATTTTTGGTCGTTCTTTTCTCACATACTCTAAAAATACTCAAAATCTTAAAATGTGGTCTTAAAAAAAAGCATGTGGTCTTATAAATAACCAGTTCTGGTATGGTTAGGCTTTTCCATTAGGGAAATATTGTTCTGAAATTGGGGGAGCAATCGGCTAAGGTATCATGGCCTCAGTTCTCTCACCTTTAAATGAGATGTTTGAGTTAGAAAGAGTGGCTTATCAGAAACATTCAGTTGTTAGGCAGATTTTCTTACTCCCCTTTTCCCACCAACCCATTCCATCAGAAACTGTTTAAGCAGGTCTGGAGTGGAGTCTAGGAATCTGCAAGATGATTCCAATCTAGGTGGTCCGAAAACCATGTTTTTAGAAATGAGAGTAATGATCCAGAAAATCCCTTCCACCTGCATTATTGTACAATAAAAATAAATTTGCCAACTTACCAAATTTTCACTTATCTCCCTTAAGCCCTTAAGTTGATATGTGCTGTTTTGTCCAGAATTGCTATTGATTCGTACATCTGAAATTTTGAAGGTGCCATGATAATACTCCATTTTCTGGCCTGTGATGAAAAATGAAAAGTAGGAAATTGATATGGAAAAAGATTTCAGGATCTAAGACCTAGTTATAATGGAGTTAATATGAAGTCTTGACTATATCACTGAGCTTCTATCTAATTGAATTTTATAAAAAAATAACAAATGTTTTACATTTATAATAGTAGCTGGCATTTATTGAGTGCCTACTATATACCGGGAACTGTTCTATGCAGTTTATATACATTAACCCATTTGACCCTCACAAAAGTTCTCCTAGACTGGCCTTGCCTCCATTGTACAGATGAGGAAAGTAAGGCACAGAGGTGTTAACTAACTTTCTCTATGTTATACAACAAATAGGTAACCTATCCAAGTTTTAAACCCAGACACTCCAGTCCTAGAGCTTAAACATTTCATTACTACATTGCCCCTTGCTGAGTTGAAATGTTTACCACCATATACTCTACTGGAAGGAGAGGTAAATATACGTCCTCGTAAATTTTTATTTGTAATGAGAAAGTAAGATACACTAAAAACCATGAAAGAAAGTCTAGGGGAAAAGCTGCCTGGGGTTGAAGGTGTGAATAGCATGCCACAGAGACAAGTCAACAAGGTATCTGGCTGGCTATCAGGAAAGATAGGAAAAAAGTTAGCAGTGGAGACTCCTGAGAATTTGGTAATCTTAGGAATACGGCTCAGAGGGGGAAAGAAAGCTACACAGAGTTAACAGTAGAGAATGGAGCAACCACAAAACAATCATCATGTTTTGGAAGGCTGACTCAGGGAGGAAGCAATGGGTTTCCCAACTGTGGACCTAAGAGAGAAAGAGGGAGCTCAGAACTGCGTAGTTCCTAAGCGGAACACCTCTGACGCTTTTTGGTCCCTCAATTGCTTATCTGTATTATCCATACTGTTATCAAACCTTAATCTCATTTTAAAGGGGTTTTTGTGCAACTGTATTCACTGACCTGAGAATCTTTTGCCATTGGCATATACTACAACTGATGTTGTCATATGCAGACTAGGACTATGATCTTAAGCCCTTTAAAGCTCCTAATAGAATCTTCACTCCCCCATCAAGTCTATGGAAGGTGACAACAGATAAGACCATTCGAGTTAGCAGCCTGAGTTAGTCATTTTATCACATACATCCATGTGAGAGTGACATTGTGAAGATTTGTCAAATAAGTAAATGATTTGTACTCTGCACAGAGAGATGCAATATAAAAAGAGAGAATTCTGAAATGCATTGTGTGATTATGAATATATTAGGCAATAAAAACAATTCCTGAATATTGTTTTGGGAAAAGTAATTTTTTCTCTTTAAAAATAAATGATAATAGTGTCATACCTATAGTTTATCAGTCATTTTGAAACTCATTATTTCTTTAGACATGTGATTTTCTTTTGCCCTAGAAATGTTGGTGGACAGAAATGATGGTCATGAATAAAAGACCCAGTTTTAATAACTAATTTATCACAATTTTCACTTCAATATGTAATGAATAATGAAAGTTGTTAATTATGACTAATAGTACATTTCAGACAATTATTATTTTCGATCTTTTGTCAAGATTCTCAAAAGAATAAAGGATTGGGAACTTCAAGGAGATAAGAAATTTGTCTTCTTTGCTTAATACTGTATCCTGAGTACCCAGAAAAGTATTGTATATAATAGGCATTCAGTAATTATTTCTTGATGAAATGACTGAATAAATTTTAAAATATTCTGATGTGGACATTCAAAGGTAAAAGTACACATATTTTTGGGTTAAATTACATTTACATATGCAAATGAAGCTTTGCAGAAAAATGAAATCAAACTAAGCATGATCACTCCTTTTACCTACCAGGGATTAAGAAGTGAGCCAGAAGAGCGATGGTTACCACCACCACGGACAGTAACAGCACAACAAGAAGGGCGGTCATCCATGGCTTCAGATCTCTGCTTCTGGAGCCAAATCCTCTTGTTCTGCAAAAAGGATAGTCCACTAGGTACTCTAATATTGTAGGGTTATTGGTTTTCTGGTTCTCCTTGGATAAGTTCAAGTTGCTCTATTCTGCTTTTCCCAGCAAGAAGACATCTGTCTTCAATTTTGGTAAAGGTCACCTTGGTCTGAGGGGAGATGTTAAAAGATCAGGATCTGGTAATCTATAATGGTGCTCCTGGTTTCTATTTCTAGAGGCATTTGGTGGCCTCTCTGTTGTGGCCAGGCCTGACTTCCAGCAGTGTGGTCCAAAATAGTACACATGCTTGAAAAAGCACCATTTCTTTCTTTCTCCAACACTTTGTTATCTCTTTTTTGTCTATCCTTTTAGAGTTTACAAAGTGATTTCCCATACATTATCTCATTTACTTTTTATATTTTATTTTTCACTCTATATTACGAAAATTTTCAGACACATAGAAAATTAGAAAGAATAGCATAACTAAACACCCATATATTTATCACATCATTTTATCAATGTTAACTTATTTGCTGTGTTCTCTTTGTTCATTTTTTGCTGCTGTATTTATTTTAAAGTAAAATAAGACATCATGACTTTTCACCAACTCATTATTATAAACAATTAGGATATTTCCAACCTAACTACAATACCATTAACAATTATAAAAGATGAATAATATTTTTCTAATATCTTCTAATACCCAGTCCATCTTCAAATTTCCTCTATTGTCCTTATATTTATAGATGGTTTGTACAAACCAGGACATAATCGAGGACCATGTATTATACTTGCTTGTTATTTGTTTTAAATCTCTTTAATCTAAAAGAGTTCTGTTTCAATGGGATTATATCAAACTAAAAAGCTTCTGTACAGCAAAGGAAACAATCAACAGAGTGAATAGGCAACATACAGAATGGGAGAAAATATTTGCAAACTATACATCTGACAAAAAATTAATATCCAAAATATACAAAGAACTCAACTTCACTGTAAAAAACAATCCAATTAAAAAATGGACAAAGGAGCTAAATAGACATTTCTCAAAGGAAGACATACAAATGACCAACAGGTACACAAAAAAATGCTTAACATCACTAATCATCAAGGAAATGTAAATCAAAGCCACTTTGAGATATCAGTTAGATATCAAACCAGTTAGACTGGCTATTATCAAAAACACTGAGAATAACAAATGCTGGTGAGGATGTGGAGAAAAGTGAACTCTTCTACACTGTCAGTGGGATTGTAAGTTAGTACAGCCATTACAGAAAACAGTATGGAGGTTTCTCAAACAACTATGGGTAGAAATACCATATGATCCAGCAATACCACTACTGGATACATACTCAAAGGAATGGAAATCATCATGTGAAAGGGATATCTGCACTTGGTTACAATAGCCATAGTTGGAACCAACCTAGATGTCTATTGACAAACAGTTGGATAAGGAAAATGTGGAACATATACCCAATGGAACACTATTCAGTCATAAAAAAGAATGAAATTCTGCCATTTGCAGCAACATGGATGAGTTTGAAGAAAATTATGTTCAGTGAAACAAGCCAGGCACAGAAAGAGAAATACTGCATGTTCTTACTCATAAGTGGGAGCTAAGAAGGAAGGAAAGAAGGAAGGAAGGAAGGAAGGAAGGAAGGAAGGAAGGAAGGAAGGAAGGAAAGAAAGAAAGAAAGAAAGAAAGAAAGAAAGAAAGAAAGAAAGAAAGAAAGAAAGAAAGACCACAATAAAACATTGAAATTTCAGAAGGAGAGAATAGACCTATAGTTACTAGAGGTGGGAAAGGAGGAGGGGGTGAGGGGGTGAAGGGTTAGGGAGTAATTAGGCAAGGGATACAAAGAGTAATTATGATTTGTAATGATGAACATGCTAATAATATTGATTAGATCAGCACATATGGTATACAAATACTGAGTCAACTCTATCACATAAATATGTATAATCAAAAATAAATAGATAAATATTTTAGGATTAAAAAAAGAGTTCTGTTTCCTTTTTGATTTTTAGAGACATTGACTTGATGAAGAGTGAATGCTAGCTGTCTTTTAAAATGCCCCACCTTCTGGGCTTTTCTGACTTCTTGCTTGTGGTGTCATTTAACTTGTTCTTCAGTCTCTCTCATTTCCAGTAAGCTGGAATTTAGATCTAAAGCCTTGATTAGATTTTAGTTAAATTCATTTGGCAAGAATACTTTGAATGTGGTGCTGAATACTTTATATTGTATCCCACCAGGAATAGAGAAAATTTCCACAATTTTGGATGAAAAAATAACTCTTCGCTTTTATTCTAGTATTGTATGATCAATGATAGTGCTAAACACAATGTATCAAGTATTTGTTTGCATGTATGTTCACTTACAGTTAATTTCCTCAACGGGCTGGATTAAGACCTAATAAAGTGCCTGGTGCAGAGTAGGAATTTTATAAATCTGTGAGAGTCAGGAAGGTATTCTATCAACCTTACATATGAAATGACAGAGGCTAAGAGAGAGGATACCTGATGTGTTAGTGTCAAGTGGCTTAGAAGGGCCACTTAATAGGTCATCTAACTCATTGTCTAGTGCTCCCTCTCTAAAAGTTTTTATTGTAATGAACTTTTTAAAAATCTATTTCATTAGAGTCTATCTTTTCATGTGTATATGTTGATAACCTAAATTCTTTGGGAGCAGAAGATATTTTTCATATTCCTTCACAGGATTTATTGCAATGCTTTGCTCTAAGTATACTTTTAGTAAATATTGGTTGATTTACAAGAAGATTTTCTTTTGAATATAAAATCCTTTTTATATTCAAATGCCAGAATACTAAGAAGATGATAATTTTGGGATCAGTAATGAATTTAGGCAATAAACTAGTGGAAATTGAGAGACCTGAATTCTGTTGGGTGTGGAAAATATTGACTGTGTGTGTGCAATGACTGATTAAAAAGAATCTAGATTTTACTTAAGGAGTTTTATTGTTTCAGGATGTATATTTAGTTCTTTAATCCATTTTGAGTTGATTTTGATATATGGTGAAAGATACAGGTCTAGTTTCATTCTCCTGCATAGGAGTATCCAATTTTCCCAGCACTACTTGTTGAAAAGGCAGTCTCTTCCCCAGTATGTAGATTTCCTGCCTTTGTCAGAGATCAGATGGCTGTAGGCATATGGATTGATTTCTGGGTTGTCTATTTTATTCCATTGATCCGTGTGTCTATTTTTTATGTCAGTACTATGCTGTTTTGGTTATTATAGCTTTGCAATATAGTTTAAAGTCAGGTAGTGTTATGCCTCCAGCTTTATTTATTTATTTTGCTCAGGATTGCTTTGGCTATGTGTGGTCTTTTGTTGTTCCATATAAATGTCTGGATAGCTTTTTCCACCTCAGAGAAGAACATCATTGGAATTTTGATGGGGATTGCATTGAATCTATAGATCACTTTGGGTAACATGGACATTTTCACAATGTTAATTCTTCCAATCCAAGAGCAAGGGATATCCTTCCATCTTCTTGTGTCCTCTTTAATTTCTCTCAACAGCAGTTTGTAGTTCTCTGCATAGAGATTTTTTACATCCTTGGTCAGCTTTATTCCTAAGTATATTATTTTTTTGTTGGCTATTGTAAATGGGCTAGCTTTCTTGATTTATTTTTCTGCATGTTCACTATTGGAGTATAGAAATGATACTGATTAGTGGGTACAGACTTCATGAATGGGACCCAAAAAGCACAGGCAACTATAGGAAAAATAAACAAATGGGATTATATGAAACTAAAAAGATTCTGCATAGCAAAAGAAACAATCAGCAGAGTAAAAAGACAACCAAGAGAGTAGAAGAAAATATTTGCAAAATATACATCTGACAAGGGATTAATATCCAGAATATATAAGGAACTCAAACAATTTTAGAGCAAAAAACCCAAATAACCCAATTAAAAAATGGGCAAAGGAGCTGAATAGGCATTTCTCAAAGGAAAATATATGAATGGCCAACAGACACATGAGAAAATGCTCAACCTCACTCATCAGGGAAATGCAAATCAAGGCCACTTTGAGATACCATCTCACTCCAGTTAGGATGGCTAACATCCAAAAGACTGAGAATGATAAATGCTGGAGAGGTTGCGAAGGAAAAGGAACTCTTATACACTGTTGGTGGGGCTGCAAAATGGCGCAGGCTTTATGGAAAATGGTATGGAGGTTCCTCAAACAATTACAGATAGATCTACCATATGACCCAGCTATTCCACTGTTGGGAATATACCCAGAGGAATAGAAATCATCATGCTGAAGGGATACCTGTACTCCAATGTTTATTGCAACTCTACTTACAATAGCCAAAAGTTGGAACCAGCCCAAATATCCATCATCTGATGACTGGATAAGGAAACTGTGCTATATCTATACAATGGAATATGACTCTGCTATAAAAAAGAACGGAATACTACCATTCACAACAACAAGGATGGACTTAGAGAAAATTATATTAAGTGAAACAAGTCACGCACAGAAAGAGAAATACCACATGTTCTCACTTATTTGTGGGAGCTAAAAATAAATAAATAAATAAACACACAAACAAATCAAGGGGGTGGGTGGGAAGAAGATAGAATGACCACAAAAATTCCTTGAACTATTTAAGTCAAGTGAACAGATATGATGGGGGTGGAGGGGGGAGAGGAACTGGTAAAGGGGCATGAAAATCAAGTACATTGTATATTGAGAAGTAAAATAAAAAATATAAATAAAAATAAATAAATAAAAATAAACAAACCTGTTCAAATAGAAAAAAAAAATCTAGAGAATTGGCTGTGGAAAGGAAGCATGTCCTCTGATGGACAAAAGCTGACACACTCCAATGTAATAACAAACAGAAGCTCCATGGGGTGTGACATTACTTAACCTCTTAATTGGTTTGAAACCTAAATTCAGAAGTGAAAGAGACCTTAAAGATTATTAGTATAATTCAATGACTTTCAAACAGGGTAACTGAGGTCCAGAGGTGATTAAGTAATTCCTCCAGTATAACAGAACTAGTAGTCATCTCAAACTCAGGTCTTGTAACTTCTCAGACAGGAATTTATTCTCAGTGCCAGAATGCTTCTCCAGTGATGGCATTTGAATTCTTAAATACTTTTATCATTTATGTACTCATCTTTTCACTCATTCATACATTATTTATTTTATCCTTCATTTTCTCAGGAAAGCTTATCAGTATGTCACCAAGTCATGTGAAAACAAAAAAGGACCAAGGAGAAAGGCGAGAACTCAAGGAAATTTACAAGCTTTGAAATCTATCTTCCCATCATAGCAAAGTTCCCTTGAATAGGGAAAATGGAGAAAGTAGATGACAGGAAGATCACACCCCCAGCTTCCCAGACACACATAAACTCATGCTATTGCATACTGAATGGTGGAATCATAAGCAGAAGAGCAATTCAGAACCCTTAACCTACTACTGTTCAAGGTCCATGGCAGTCACATCTTCAAATCCCATAGAAGGAGCTCGGAGCATCTGGGGGGAAATGGTGACCAACAGACTGAAGCTAACTGACTGTGTTGTCAGTTAGAGTGTTTCTTCTTTCGAGAAACCCTTTGAGGAATATATCCCATGCACAACGCCAAATTACAAAAGCTATAGGAGCCATAGGTTAAAGCTGCAGCTAATTAATCCTATATGAATAAACTTTCAATTTACTACCATCTTCTATAGATACAAACAAACACTACATGAAAGTAAAAATGTATTATCGCTTTCCCATTCTGGAGAGGTTGTGTTAGTTATTCACATAATGTAACTTCAAATTTGAAAAGAAAGACACTTAGAATCTAGCCTATGAATAAGAAGAGATGAACCACTTTGCAGGTGCATTTTTTTTTCCTGCTTTTCTTGTACCCATAAAGCAAACATAAGTGGATTAATTTTCTATTACTGTTTAACAAATTACCACACTCTTAGCAGCTTAAAGAAACACCCATTTATTTATTTATTTATTATTATTATTTTTGTCTTTTTCCGTGTCTGGCAACGGATCGCAACCCTCAGTGTCGCCCCTGTACCGGACCGAGACCGGCAACGGGATTGCAGCCCTTGGCGTTGCTCCCGCGCCTCGCTCAGCCAGTGAGCGGGAACCGGTCCGCATGTGGGATCCGAACCCTCGGCGGGAGCGCCGCCGCTTCCCAAGCGGCGCACTATAACAGTGCGACACCGGGCCTGCCCTGAAACACCCATTTATTAGCTCACGCTTCTGTATGTGGTATGGTTGGGTTTTCTGCTCAGGATCTCATGTGGCTGAAATCAATGTGTTGATCGGGACTCCTGTCTCATCTGAGATTTGTGATCCTCTTCCAAGCTCATTTAGATATTAGGCAGAACTCAGTTCCTTGAAGCTGAGCTGATGTCCCAGTTTTCTTGCTGGCTGTGGGACACAGGCCTCTTCTACCTACCACATGCCATCCCTGCCAGGTGACCCCCTCCATCTTCTAAGCCAGCAATGGGGAATTTCCCTCCCATCAAATCTCTCTTATACTCTGAATCTCTCTCTCCAGGTAAAGCCCAGTCCTTTTTAAGGTATCACTTGATTAGGTTAGGCTCACCAAGGACATTCTCCCAATCTTAAAGTCAACTGATTTGGAATCCTAATTATATCTTTAAAATCCTCTCACAGCAGCATCTTGAATAGTGCTTGAATAACTGGACAAGGTATTTGTACACTAGTGGGTGGGAATCTTACAGGCCATCTAAGAATTCTGGCTAACACAACTGAGAATATTATGACTTTCATGAAAATGGACAGAAACCTACAACCTTTGAAAAGGACATGTGATTGAAATTTTCTTTAGTTTTTGTAGGGGTGATGGCGGAAAACTATCCTATGAAAAGGGAATTCTATGTTAAGCATAGAAATAAAAGGAGGCTAAGAGTTATTTTATTCATGTAACAATTTGGGGAATATGAGGTGAACTTGTAGAAATTAAAATGGGAAGACGGTTTACGGTAATCCCTGATTATGGCCTAATTGGCACTCTGCATTCTTTTAAGGAAAGGGCAAGTACAAATGATCATTATCCTGAGTAACACGACCTATAATCTTCGTGAAATCCAATTTACCATATCCATTATGCCTTCCTTAAGTTTGATTTTTCAGTGTTTAGAAGGGTGTATTCATGGCATGTTTTTTCTAAAGATATTGTCAATGCAAACATGGTGATAATTCAAATGATTCTGTGACTTTGCCTTCTGTGATCGTGAAGACTGAAAGGTGCACATGTTGAAGAATATAGAGGGTGGTATAAATTATTACTGCTCAGAGTTGGGATATGCAGTTCCTCGGTAACAATGCTCTACACTGATGACTTCTATATATGTGAGTTCCAAGACAACTTGAATGAAGCAAAAGTCATTATGGATTCCCTACTCCATGGGGATTTTTCTGTTCCTAGAAAAGCCTTCCCCAAAAGGCAGCCACTTTGACTGCCCCACCTTCAACCACATGTCCTTTATCATTTTATTTATAAGCTTCAAATCTTGCCTCTTTCAGGATTATTTTTCTGCCTTCTTGTAGATATCATTTACACAAATCTAGATGCATGTGACTAGTATTCAAATGCCAATTTACAGACAGATTATGTTCCCATAAATCTTCATAAAGACAGTTTTTTGAAGTTCAAAATACACTATCTGATTTAAAAAGGAATCATTGGTCAGCCTCACAGGCCAACCTACAAGTTTACTTAACTCCTAATGTAACTGAACAAAGGTGCTAAATGTACTGAATTCCAGGGAGCCATTTCATGCAGAAAACTTGCTCCCCTTTTCCTAGCCTGGAATCGATTCCTAAAGAAAAGTTCTTACAGAAACAAGTGCCAAATCTCCTTCCACCGATGAATATTGTGGTTTCCTTTGAGCAGCTGAATTTAGCCATTTGCCACAAGGAAAGCAACCTTCTGTGTGACTTAATATACTCTGATATGTGAACATCTGTTTAGGTAAGGTACTCTATGACTCTTTTAGAATCGCCATTTAATACCCAAAGTGATAGGAACAAGAACTACTATTTAGGAAGTGCCTACTTTGCAGGGGTTGTTGATACGTTATCACATCTCATCCTCAAAACACTCTTGTCAGTAGAATTATTCGTCATTATTTTACAGGTGAAAACTTAATTAGTTCACACAGCTCTTATTCAGTTAGAACCTAACTTTGGCTACTATGACTCATTTTTCTCTGTAATATGAAACTGCCTTTTGAGGGAGTTTTTTCTTTTTTTCAGAACAGGCTCCTTATTATCCCAAGTGAATAATTTGTTAAATTTCAAGCAGCAGAAAAGGTAAGTAAAGGGCTTTGTGAAATAAGGGTAGAGGTGGTTTTATAGATCAGAAATTCCACCCGCCTTCATTGTGGTTAAGTCTTGAATTTGATTTTGCTTTCTTATCTTCTCCCTTTCCACTGGCTTTAATTTCTCTTTTACTTTCAAAATGTTAGGATTCCCTTCTTCCTCCTCACCCAAGAGGATCCCATAATGGTGGCTAAAATAATGTGGATGGAAAGAGGGCTGTGAGGCAGGTGTGTACAGGGAAAATTAATGACCATATTTGGGGTTATCTGTAAAGCCTCAAAGTTTTTTATTTAATTGGACACGTTTTTCTGTGTTGCCACGTGTGCTCTATATGTTTTAATTCTTGCTATGTTATGTGTCCACATATCTTCTTCCTTCAAAGTGTGTAAGATCTTGAAGATAGTGAATAAACCACATACAGTACTAGGGCATTTCTCAGCAGTGTTCCCAAGTGGTGGGGGAAGGGAGGTTTCTCATATTTAAACAGGTTTGGAAAAAATTGTTTAAATAAGGTTAAATAGGATCTTCACTTCTGGAAGTCTTAGAGCCTTTAATGGTTTCAAATAAGAGTAAATATGAACAGCTTTTCAGTCCTGGTTTTTTATACATCCTGGTTACAACTATAATCCCGTCCCATTGCCTAATACACCACCTACCTCTTAAATACTTAAAAAGTATTTGTTGGATTGGATTGAGATAAAAGTTTTCCAAATACACTTTTTACCACCATCTCTCCTGATATTTCTTGAGATTCTTCTGTCCCACAGAGCAGTTTTGAAAAAGTGGCTCTAAATGTTTTCTCACCAGTGTGATACTCTATGGAGTACTTTGTTGTCGGGAAGGTTAACAAAAGGAGAAGAAACAAAGAAAACTTCTTATATTCCTTCTGTAACTCCCAGATATGGGTGGGGCTGAGGTGGAGCAAAGACGAAGGTACAAAGTTGCCTAAGATCTCATTGTAAGTCTAGACAAAAGATGGCTTTCTGTGGGAAATGATGAAGAGATTCAGGGTGAACTGAGTTCTGGGGACTTAGAGAAGGAAAACCAGAAACTCAGAAAAAAAGACTTCAGTTCCTCACCCACCAAGGGACATGCCTTCACCCCGGTCCCAGGGATAGAAATTGGGCAAATTAACAACAAAAAGTGCATAATAGAGAAGTTTGAGGTGGGAAGAGGAGAACATGAACTAAGGGCATGGAGAACACCTTTCCTGGATTCCTCACAGGGATTCCTCACACAGATGTTCTTTGTCCCCTAGGAGGGACACTGCCATTCCCTGCCACTCCCTGACGGGCACACAGCTCCTCACTGCTTATCACATCTCCCTGCTGGGCTGCATTTACTCCAAATTCTTGTAGCCCTGTCTTTCCTCTAGTGTCTACCAAATACTGATCAGTGAAATTTCAGGTTCTTATCCCTTCTAGAACTCCCTGTTCTCATTCAGTAAAAGGACCCTCTCTAGCTGTTTCCCAAGATGTGACTGGCATTTAATTCTTTCACTTTTTACTATCAGCAAAATACAAGGTTCTATTGTGCTTACAGCTGCAAAGCCTTTCTTAAAGAGTGTTGAACTTAGACTTTGGATTAGTGATAGAGCTCAGTCATGTTAGTTTAAATTAACACAACATGATTAAACTGACTTTTAATTGGGAGTGGTATAGCTTTAATAATAAGAGCCCAATCTCTGGAGCCAGACTACTTAAGTTCAAGTCCTAGCCCTACCACTTGCTAGCTCTGCAGTGTGAGGCAAGGCATTTGACCCTGTTTTTATCTTAGTTCCCCAACTTGTAAAATGGAAATAAAATTAATACTTATAAGATTTATATGAAGATTAAATGCATTAATATATGTAAAGTGAGAAGCACATAGTAAGTCATAAACCAGTGCAAGCTATTATCACTTGTTTTGCTGCTGTTATTATTACACACTTAATAGAAATCAGCCATGCTGAGAAAATAAGCATTTCAGTATGAAGATATATATTATAAGTAATTTTGGTACCAGTAGCATTTTGGATTTTAAGATCATCTTGGAGCTGTCCCACAGAAGGGAGCTAGATAGGTAGGGTATAGAGAAGTACGCAGAATATTTTTAATGCAATATTAATCAACAAAAATATGTGTTCCACTGTGGCTCAGAGTGACACAATAAAATGGAGATGCTGTTTTATAAGTACAATATTAATGGAATAAGGGTTGAGCAACAAAACAAAACTTATCACAGAATATTCTACTTTACTGGAAAAGATAGGGTAGTGCCTAATGTTATGTAGTGGGGTGTGTGTGTGTGTGTATGTGTGTGTGTGCGTGTGTGTGTGTAGCCTTAACATGTTTTTGGCACAAGTTGTAGTCCCACGTATTAAACTTTGTAAGGTACGTATCAGATTGAGGTTAAGACCCAGGCTAGGATGATATGCATGTATGCAAAATGAATTGTTTGTATTCAAATGCCTGTGTCAGGGTATTGTGCAGCATAAATATGTCCTACCAAACTACTTCTAAGAATTTACCTGCCATTATAGTATGTCTTATTCCTCCTCTGTTCCTTCATATTTGTCTAAACTATAAGAAGATGTCAGACTTCTGGGAACAAGATAATGATCTCAGATAAAGAAGTCATTTAGCATATTACCTTTTATAGAGGAGATAATTGAGGTTTTCAAGTGAGTGAATCACCCAATTAGTACACTTATAGGAAAGAGTAGGGGCATAACATTCCTCAAGGCAAATGCAGAGAGTCCACACCAAAGTCAGAGCACTAAAAATAATCTCTGCATTATAGAGAAGAGGGTCACAAAACCCATAGAGAAGAGATCCGAGGTTCATGATAGCAGAAACAGAGAGGATATGGATGAAATATATTTTGACAAGGCTTCCACATTGTATTTCTCATTAATGGAGAAATAGAAACAGTGAGCATGACTCTAGAACATATCATAGAATGAGTGTAGGTGAGACATGGGGTGTCAGAGCAATTATTAAGCATCTGCTTTGCCTCACTCCTTAAGCCTGCCTGTTCGTGTGACCTTCTTCTGCAAATCCTCTAAAACCTAAATTAGTATTCTGTGAATTTGGTTTAAAGAAACCCCAACCATTCAGTGTTTACAAGTTTCCTTTTTTTTACCAACATGTGTCATGATGTCCAGAACAATGGCATTGACCACCAATACTACTCCTGTAACTTACTTCCTTAAACTGCACTCTTATAAAGACATAAATGTTTATTAGGAAAGAGGGCTTTTGGTGCTTATAATTATTAGACTTGATATTTTTAAGAAAATGATTTTGGGAATGTGAAATATGAAAAGTTGGAAATCCTGTTTTACAAAAACATGATTTTCATAAACATGGGATATACATTTTCGAGTTAAATGAGTTTTAATTAATATGCAAAACTTTAATTCTAGATGTTTACATTTGTTCGCTCATTCACTTGTTCGACAAATATTTATGAAGTACTGATTGTATGTGAGGCATTGTAGACTATTTCTAAGAGTCTCAAACAGAATCTTTTGCAGTTACTATGTGCTCAGTAAATGAGTGATAGAAAGGTGTATTTTATGAATGGGGAAAGAAGTTCACTAACCTAGTGAAGTTAACTAACTTAGTGGCCAATCTAGCATCAAGTTCTTATTCCTGAAATTCCCCAGCTGTTATTCTTGCCACTAAGAGAGCTTACAGTAGCTAATAAGGAAGACTAGCCTCTAAGGAGTTGAGGATGTTGAGGAATTACAGTTCTGGCTCTGGCATCTGACAGCCCTGTAGACCTGAAGAAGTCCCCTGACCTCTGCTGCTGTCAGTTCTTACTTTAAGTGGGGATTAATGATACCTGTTCTATTGTACTCACAAGGCTGTCTTGCCTATTAAATAAAATAACATATATAAAAATGTTTTGAAAATAGCATGAATCTAAACAATGATGAAATATTATTATCATGGCTGTTTAAAAATCACTATTTTAATTGTATATAAAGTTATGCCAAGGAATCTTATTTTGCCTTTTCTTTGCATGTGACACACCTCATTCTGAAAAAAAAGTAATGTCAAATAATGTATGCTTTTCTTTTTCTTCAATATTTAATAGGAAGAATTGTAGACAATAGACATGTATTCCCCAATCTTGATCTCCTGTTTTCTCATCCCCCCCACCCCCAATCCTGCCTACCATAGGAATCCTGGGTCTCCTACAATGAAAGCAACAAGGACATACCATAAAGTACAAGGAAAAATAGCTTAAAGCAAAGTGCTATAGAAGCTAAGTTTTTGTCAGATTGCTCAACAGAGGCTTGTTTTAAAACAAATGAACACCCTCCCTCTCTGCAAAAAAACTCACGATCAATCAACTATTGAATTTAGCAACATGAAATAATGCTAACAATGATATTTTTAATACAAGAATATACATCGATTTCAAACAAAAATATTAATTAATCCAGGCTGCTGTAATAATTCCAGAATCTTATAAGATCCAGTTCACATTAGAATCCATTAAGGGCACCTCACCAGCAGTCCTCTAACACTTCGAGACTAGTCACTGATAGTACAACAAACAAGCCATTTACAAACTGAACTTACCGATACATTATCAACAGGAGGAAGAACGTGATCTTGTAGGCCTGCACCCACTGAGCTCAACTTTCTAATCAACTATATGACATCTCTAGATATGTTAGAGATCTATGGCTGGAAAAAATAAGGAAACAAATTACAAGTAGTTGAAATGAAACTAGTTCAACAAGTCTGAACAGAAGTCTCAACCCATAGAAAACAGCAAGACACAGCATAGTCCCAACAAGAAAGCAATATTTTTTTGGGTATTAACTAATTTTGTTAAAGGAGAAAAAATTGGTTGCAAGGATTTGAATGAGAAATATCTCAGGAATGCACTAGGATTAAGAGTTTAAAGAGAATTATTTGTAAGTATATAAATGAGCATATTTCTTAAAGAAACCATCGTAAGAACATCAATAAAAACAATGAGATATTTTTAAAACCTAGATACATAATATAACTCAAGTAATACTCCTTAAATTCTTGTTGAACAACAGGTATCTCCATGTCTCACAATTATATAGTGAATTTAATATTACATGATAATTTTTCTTTTACAAATACCTACTTCTGAGAATACAGACAAATAAATAAATATCAAACAAGATTTTTTTTCCAGGATGACTTTATGGAATAAACCTATTTGGAGAGGTACTTATCAGAATGAAGAAAATCAAAAGAGAAGAAATGAATATTTTCAAGTAGACAGCATAGGAATGCATGATCTTTGTGAATATTGAAACCTTAGAAATGAGGCTGAAGCCTTGTTTGACCATGTCCTAATCTTGGTCCCTTGCCTTCTCCTCAAAAGCAGCTAGAGTTATTGGGGTCTGTCCTTCTATAGACCATGCTAAGCATTTATGACATACATACACAAACAAACATATGCACACAGGTGCACACACACATGTAACCATAGAAAAACATACAGCATCTTAATTAAAAAATATATTTTATTGTACACATTCTTGTGCAATTTACTTTTTCTTGACTTAATATTTTGAGTATCTCTCTATTCTGAGAGACAAAGATCTATCTTATTCTTTTTTTTTTTTTTTTCCTTTTTGTCTTTTTTCGTGACCGGCAACGGATCGCAACCCTCAGTGTCGCGCCCGCACCGGACCGGGACCGGCCACGGGATCGCAACCCTCGGTGTTGCTCCCGCCCCTCGCTCAGCCAGTGAGCGGCCGGTCTGTATGTGGGATCCGAACCCTCGGCGGGAGCGCCACCGCGCTTCCCAAGCGGCGCACTATAGCAGTGCGCCACCAGGCCGGCCCATATCTTATTCTTTTTAACAGCTACATGAAGTCATGACGTATGAAAATATTTAGTAGTTAGCCTTGGTTACACTCTTACAACCAAATTGTACCTATTTAAAGGGAAACACTATTTTAAATAAAGGTTTTCAGCAGTCATTGCCTCTAACACTTAGGGAAAGTGTATTTGAAATAATCTTCTTAGACAGTATAGCATAGTGCTTTAAGTGCCTAGACTCTCTCTAGAGTTGGATTGTCAGGGTTCTTTTTTTTTTCTTTTCTTTTAAATTTCTTTTGTTTTCTTGAAACATAATTGCACGTATCCGTGGGATACTGTGTTGAATATCAATACCTGTGTGCAATATGTGATGCTCAAATTAGGATAATTAGTATATTCAACATTATACAGTGTACTCATTTTTTTGTGGCTCTTTACCAATTTTTTGCTAACTCCTCTCACCTTCTACCTTTCCTACCCCTGGTAACCTCAGTTCTGTTCCCTTCTTTTGAAAGTTCAATGTATTATTGTGATCATAGTAGCTTTCTTTTCTAAAATTTGTTTATTTATTTATTTATTTTTTAGCTTCCACTAATGAGTGAGAAAATGCCATATTTCTCTTACTGTGCCTGGCTTATTTCACTTAACATAACTTTCTCTAAGTTTATCCGTATTGCTGTGAATGGCATAATTTCATTCATTTTTTATGGCAGAGAAGTATTCCATTTGTACATGCACCACATTTTCCTTATCCAGTCAATGGACATTTAGCTTGGTTCCAACTTTTGGCTATTGTAAGTATAGCTGCAGTAAACATGGTAGTGCAGTTATGATTTCCATTCCTTTGGGTATATGCCCAGCAGTGGGATTGCTGGATCATATGGCAGTTCTATCTGTAGTTGTTTGAGAAACCTCCATACCGTTTTCCATGACTGCACTAATTTACAGTCCTACCAACAATATAGGATGGTTCCTCTTTTTCTGCATCCTTGCCAGCTCTTGTTATCTCCTTTTGTTAATAGCCAGTCTAGCTGGAGTTAAATGATATCTCAATGTGGTTATGATTTGCATTTCCCTGATGCTGAGTGATACTGAATATGTTTTCATGTGTCTGTTGGCCATTTGTGTATCTTCCTTTGAGAAATACCTATTCAGCTCCTTTGCCCATTCTTTAATTGGGTTACTTGTTTTTTTTATTTTTTACTATTAAGTTGTTTGAGCTCCTAATATTCTGGATATTAATCCCATGTCAGATGCATAGTTTGCAAATGTATCACCCATTCTGTAGGTTGTCATTTCACTCTGTTAACTGTTTCTTTTGTGTCTCTTTTTAGTTTGACATAATCCCATTTGTTTATTTTTCCTTTTGTTGCCTGTGCTTTTGGGTCATATTCATAAAATCTTTGCTCAGTTCTACTTCCTGAAGTGTTTCCCCTATGTTTTATGGTAGTAGTTTTATAGTTTCAGGTCTTCTATTTAAGTCTTTAATCCATTTTGAGTTGATTTAAGTATGTGGCAAGAAGTACGGGTCTAGTTTTTTCATCTACATATGGATGTCCAGTTTTTCCAGCATCATTTATTGAAGAGGCAATCTTTTCCCCAATGTATGTTCTTGTTGCCTTTGTCAAAGATCAGATGGTTGTAAGTATGTGGCTTAATTTCTGGGTTTTCTATTCTGTTCCATCGGTCCATATGTATGTTTTTATGCCAGTTACCATGCTGTTTTGGTTACTAATGCTTTGTAGTATAATTTGAAGTCAGATCAGGTAGTGTAATGACTCTGGACTCCCCCCCGCCAGGATTGCTTTGGTTATTTGGGGTCTTTTGTTGTTCCACATGAATGTTAGGATTGTTTTTTCTATTTCCGTGAAGAACGTAGGATCATGTCATTTGCAAACAGGGACAGTGAATTTGTCTTTTCCAGTCCGGATGCCCCTTATTTCTTTATCTTGCCTGATAGTTCTGGTTAGTACTTCCAACACTATGTTGAATAGGAGTGGTAAAAGTGGGCATCCTTGTCTTGTTCCGCTTCTTAAGGGAAAAGCTTTCAGCTTTACCCCATTCAGGATTATACTGGCATTTATTGTGTATATGACCTTTGTTGTATTGAGATACTTTCCTTCTATACCTAACTTGTCGAGAGTCTTTATCAGGTAAAGATGTTGAATTTTGTTAAATGCCTTTTTTCTGCATCTATTTAGATAATCATATGGTTTTTGTCCTTGATTTTGTTGATGCGGTATATCACATTGACTTGCATATGCTGAACCATCCTTGATGCCTGGAATGAATCCCCCTTGATCATGGCGTATAATTTTTTTGATGTATTGCTGTATTCTGATTGCTAATATTTTGTTGAGAATTTTTGTGTCTGTGTTCATGAAAGATATTGGCCTGTAGTTTTCTCTTTTTTTGTATATTTGACTGGTTTTGGTAACAGGGTGATGCTGGCCTCATAGAATGAGTTTGAGAGAATGGCTTCTGTTTCAATTTTTGGAAAACTTTAAAGAGAATTGGTTTTAATTCCTCTTTAAAGTTTTGGTAGAATTCAGCAGTAAATCCATCTGGTCCTGGGCTTTTTTTTTGTTGGGTTTTGTTACTGCTTCAATTTTGTTGCTTGTTATTAGTTCAGATTTTCTATTTCTTCTTGGTCAATCTTGGTAACTTGTATGTGTCCAGAAATTCATCTGTTTCCTCCAGGTTTTCAAATTTGTTGGCATATCATTGTTTATAATAGTTTATAATGAATGATTATTTGTATTTCTGTGGTATCAATCGTACTGTCTCCTTTTTCATTTCTAATTTTTGTTATTCTGGTCTTCTGTCTTCTTTTTTTAGCTAGGGCTAATGGCTTACCTATGTTGTTTATCTTCTTGTAAAACCAACTTTGTGTTTCATTGATCTTTTGTATCACTTTTGTGTCTCTATTTTATTTACTCCTGCTCTGGTATTAATTATTGCTTTCCATATACTACTTTTAGGATTGGATTGTTGTTGGTTTTCTAGTTCTTTGAGGTATGGCATTAAGTTGTTTATTTAAAATCTTTTAATTCTTTTGACATAAGCATTTATTACAATAAACTTCCTTCTTAATAATGTTTTTGCAGCAACCCACAGGTTTTCATACAATGTGTCTTTATTTTCATCAGTTTAGAGAAATTTTTTTATTTCCTGCTTAATTTCCTCTTGCACCCATATGTCATTCAGGAGCATTTTGTTTAATTTCCATGTGTTTTTATAGTTTCCAGAGTTTCTCTTGCTATTGATTTCTAGTTTTAATCCATTGTGGTCTGAAAAGATACTTGAAATGATTTCAATTTTAAAAATTTGTTGAGGCTTGATTTGTGACCTAACGTGTGGTCTATCCTGGAGAATTGTTAAATGTACTGATGAGAGGAATGTATATTTTGTAGTTGTTGGATGAAATATTCTGTAGCTATCTCCCAAGTATGACTGGTCTAAAGTGTAATTTAAATTCTGTGTTTCTCTGTTGATTGGCTGCTTAGATGATCTGTCCAATGCTGACAAAGGGTTGTTCAGGTCCTCAAATATTATTGTATTTGGGTCTATCCCTTTCCTTAGGTCTAACAGTGTTTGCTTTATATATCTGGGTGCTCCAGTGTTTGGTCCCTCTATATTCATAATTGTTAGGCTATGGATGTTTAATTTTTTGAGAAACCAACTGTCATACCATTTTCCACAGCAACTGCACTATTTTACATTCCTATCAGTAATGCACAAGGGTTTATTTTCTCTACAACTTTGCCAACACTTGCTATTTCTTGTTTTTTTCCTCATTTTAATGGGTGTAAGGTAGTATCTCATTGTGTTTTTGATTTGCATTTTCCTAATGATTAGTGATGTTATGTATCTTTTCATGTACTTATTGGCCATTTACATATCTTCTTTAGGGAAATGTGTATTCAAGAATATTATTCAATTTTGAATGTGGTGTTTGTGTTTTGTTGAGTTGTAGGAGTTCTTTATATATTCTTGATATTAGTCCCTTACCTATATTTGATTTGCAAATATTTTCTTTCATTTTATGGGTTGGCTTTTCATTCAGTTGATAGTGTACTCTGAGGCACAAGAGTTTTACATTCTATTTATTTATTTAATTAATATTTTTATAAGGATTAAATATTTATTCTGTAATTTGTAATATAATAAAATATCTCTCTTTTCAAGTATTATTTTATTTTAATTTATCCATACACAATGTAGTTGATTTTTGTGTCCCTTTACCAATTCCTCTTTCCCCCTCCCCTCCATCATATCATATCTGTTCACTTTTCTTAACAAGTTCAAGGAATTGTGATTGTTGTGTCTTCTTCCCTTACCCAACCCCCCCACCATTTGTTTGTATATTTATTGATTGATTGATTTTTAGCTCCAACAAATAAGTGAGAACTTGGGGTGTTTCTCTTTCTGTGCCTGACTTATTTCCCTAAATATAATTTTTTCTAAGTCCATCCATGTTGCTTTGAATGGTGGTATTTCACTCTTTTTTATAGCAGAGTAATATTCTATTGTGCAGATATACCACGTTTTTCTTATCCACTCAACTAATGATGGATTTTGGGCTGGTTCCAATTCTTGGCTATTGTAAATAGTGCTGCAATAAACATGGGAGTACAGGTATCCCTTTGATATGATGATTTCCATTCTTCTGGGTATATTCCCAGCAGTGGAATAGCTGGGTCATATCTGTAATTGTTTGAGGAAACTCCAACATTTTCCATAAAGGCTGCATCATTTTCCAGTCCCACCAACAATGTATGAGGGTTCCTTTTTCTCCACAACCTGGCCAGCATTTATCATTCTCAGTTTTTTGGATATTACCCATCCTAACTGGAGTGAGATGATATCACAAAGTAGTTTTGATTTGCATTTCCCAAATGCTGAGTGTTGTTGAGAATTTTTTCATGTGTCTGTTGGCCATTCATATACCTTCCTTTGAGAAATGCCTATTCAGCTCCTTTGCCCATTTTTTAATTGGGCTACTTGTTTTTTTGCTGTAAAGTTGTTTGAGTTCCTTGTATATTCTGGTTATTAATCCTTTGTCAGATGTATATTTTGCAAATATTTTCTCCCACTCTGTTGGTTGTCTTTTCACTCTGTTAATTGTTTCTTTTGCTGTGCAGAAGCTTTTTAGTTTGATGTAATCCCATTTGTTTATTTTTCCTTTGGTTGACTGTGCTTTGGGGGTCGTATTCATAAAGTCTGTACCCACTCATATTTCCTGGAGTGTTTCCCCTATGCTTGCTTTAAGGAGTTTTATTGTTTCAGGGTGTATATTTAATTCTTTAATCCATTTTGAGTTGATTTTGATATATGGTGAGAGGTACAGATCTAGTTTCATTCTCCTGCATATGAATATCCTGTTTTCCCAGCACCATTTGCCAAAGAGGCAGTCTCTTTCCCAGCATGTAGAATTGGTGCCTTTGTCTAAGGCCAGATGGCTATTGGTGTATAGGTTGATTTCTGTATTCTCTATTCTATTCCATTGATCCCTGTGTCTGTTTTTATGCCAGTACCATGCTGTTTTGGTATTTATAGCTTTGTAGTATAGTTTAAAGTCAGGTAGTATTATGCCTTCAGCTTTATTTTTTTTGTTCAGAATTGCTTTGGCTATTTGTGGTCTTCTGTTATTCCATATAAATGTTAGGATAGTTTTTTCCATTTCACAGAAAAATGTCATTGCAATTTTGATGGGGATTGCATTGAATTTGTAAGTCATTTTTGGTAGGATGGACATTTTCTCAATGTTAATTCTTCCAATCTGAGAACATGGGATACTTTTCCTTCTTGTGTCCTCTTTAATTTCTCTGAACAGTGGTTTGTAGTTCTTATCATAGAGATTTTTCATATCCTTGGTTAACTTTATTCCTAAGTATTTTATATCTTTTGGTTTCTATTGTAAGTGGGATAGCTTTCTTGATTTCTTTTTCTGCATGTTCAGTGTTGGAGTATAGAAATGCTACTGATTTTTATGTGTTGATTTTGTATCCTGCAACTTTGCTGAAATCATTTATCAACTCTAAGAGTTTTTTTTGTAGAGCCTTTAGGTTGTTTGATATATAGGATCATGTCATCTGCAAACAGGGACAGTTTGACTTCTTTGCCAACCTGGATGCCCTTTATTTCCTTCTCTTCTCTGATTGCTCTGGCTAATACTTCCAACACTATGTTTAATAGGAGTGGTGAGAATGGGCATCCTTGTCTAGTTCCTGTTCAGGATGGTATTGACAGTGGGCTTATCATATATGGCTTTAATTATGTTGAGATACTTTCTATCTATATCTATCATGTAGAGAGTCTTTATCATGAATGAATGTTGAATTTTGTCAAATGCTTTTTCAGTGTCTATAGAGATGATCACATGGTCTTTGATTTTATCGATGTGGTGTATCACTTTTGTTGATTTGCATATGTTGAACCAACCTTGCATTGCTGGAATGAATCCCAATTGATCACGGTGTATAATTTTGCATATGTGTTGCTGTATTCCATTAGCTAGTGTTTTACTGAGGATTTTTACATCTATATTCATCAAAGATATTGGCCTGTAGTTTTCTTTTTTGTTGTATCTTTGTCTGGTTTCAGTAATAAGGTGATGTTTGCTTCATAGAATGAGTTTGGGAGAAGTGCCTCTGTTTCAATCTTTTGGAATAGTTTGTAGATAATTGGTATCAATTCCTCTTTGAAGGTTTGGTAGAATTATGCAGTGAACCCATCGAGTCCTGGGCTTTTCTTTGTTGGGAGCCTTCTGATAACAGCTTCAATCTCTTTTATTGTAATTGGTCTGTTCAGATTTTCTACATCTTCTTGGCTCAGTTTTGGTGGTTTGTGTGTGTCCAGAAATTTACCCATTTCCTCCAGATTTTCAAATTTGTTGGCCTATAGTTGTTTATAATAATCTCTAATGATTCCTTGTATTTCAGAGGTATCAGTTGTAATATCACCTTTTTCATTTCCAATTTTTGTTATTTGGGTCTTCTCTCTTCTTTTTTTAGTTAGCCTTGGTAATGGCTTGTCAATTTTACTTAGTTTTTCAAACAACAAACTTTTTGTTTCACTGATCTTTTGTATCATTTTGGGGGTCTCAATTTCATTAAGTTCTACTCTGATCTTAATTATTTCTTTCTGTCTGCTAACTTTGGGTTTCGATTATTCTTGTTTTTCTAGTTATTTAAGGTGAAGCATTAGGCTGTTTACTTGCCATCTTTCCATTCTTCTGAAGTAAGCAGTTAATGAGATAAAATTCCCCTTTAATTCTGCTTTTGCAGTATCCCACAGGTTTTGGTATGATGGGTCATTATTTTCATTAGTTTCAATAAATTTTTTGATTTCCTGTTTAATTTCTTCTTGGACTCATATGTCATTAAGTAGAATGTTTAATTTCCATGTGTTTGTATACTTTCCAGAGTTCTCTGTGTTATTGATTTCTAATTTTAATTCATTGTGATCATAAAAAATACATGAAATAATTCCAAGTTTTTTGAATTTGTTGAGACTTGATTTGTGACCTAACATGTGGTCTATACTGGAGAATGTTCCATGTGCTGATGAGAAGAATGAATATTCTGAGGTTGTTGGATGGAATGTTCTGTAGATATCTGCCAAGTCCAATTGGTCTAAAGTATTGTTTAAATCTTGTGTTTCTCTGTTTATTTTTGCCTAGATGATCTGTCCAATATTGAGAATGCAGTGTTCAGGTCCCCTGCTATTATGGTATTAGTGTCTCTCTCATTCATTAAGTCTAGTAGTGTTTGCTTTATAAATCTGGGTGCTCCAACATTGGGTGCATATATATTTGTGATTGTTATGTCTTCTTGATGGATAGATCTTTTCATTATTATATAGTGGCCTTCTTTATCTCTTTTTATGGTTTTCAGTTTAATGTCTATTTTAGCTGATATAAGAATAGCTACTCCAGCTCGTTTTCCATTTCTGTTTACATGGTATATCTTTTTCCATCCTTTCACACTTTGTCTATGTGTGGCTTTACAGGTGAGGTGAGTCTCTTGAAGGCAACATATAGTTGGATGCACCTTTTAAATCCAGTCAGTCTGTCTGTGTCTTTTGAGTGGGGAATTTAATCATTTTATGTTAAGAGTTGTTATTGAAAGGTGTTGATTTACTCCTAGCATTTTATTGATTTTTGTTTGGATGTCTTGAGTGCCTTTTGTTCCTTTCTTCCTGATTTACTGTTTGTCTTCTGTGTTTGTTGGTTTCTTGTGGTGTAGATAAACTTTTTTTCCTCTTTATTGTTATTATTTTTGTTTTACTGGTGGTTTTTGTTTTTTATTGAGTATTTATGGCAGTGGTGGTTGTTCTTCAGGTACCAAACCTAGCCTTCCCTTGAGAAATTTTGTAAGGCTGGTCGTGTGGTAGTGAACTCCAGCAGTTTTTGTTTGTCTGAGAAATATATTATTTGTCCTTCATTTTGGAAGGGTAGCCTTGCTAGGTAAAGTATTCTTGGCTGGAAATTTTTGTATTTTAGTATTTTGAATATATCATCCCATTCTTTTCTGGCTGTTAGGATTTTTGATGAAAAGTCTGATGTTAATCTGATTGGGGCACCCTTATAGGTGACATTACACTTCTCTCTTGTGGCTTTTAAGATTCTCTCTTTGTCTTTGAGTTTTGTCAATTTGACTATAACATGTCTTGGAGAGGACTTTTTGGGTTGAATATGTTTGGGGATCTTTGAGCCTTCTAAATCTGAAGATCTGAGTCTTTCCCTGTATCTGGGAAGTTTTCTGCCATTATTTTGTTGAAGATGTTTTCAAAGCCATTTCCTTTTCCCTCCCTTTCTGGAATATTCATGATTCAGATATTTGAGCACTTAAGGTTGTCTGTTATCTCTCTTAGATTTTCTTCAATTTTTAAAATTCTTTTCTCTCTCTCTCTCTCTCTCTCTTTTTTTTTTTTGTCTCTGTGTTATTTCAAACAGCCCATCTTCAAGGTCAGAACTTCTCTCTTCTGCTTGTTCTAGCTTGCTGGTTAAACTCTGTTGTGATTTTTATTTCATTGAATGAATCCTTCAGTTCTGCAAGATCTGCTACATTCTTTTACAGGGCACTGATTTCTTTGTACATTTCTTTTTTCAGGTCCTGTATACTTTTTCTCTTTTCATTGTGTTGTCTAACTGAGTTTTCTTGTATCCCATTTAGTTTCCTTAGAATTGTTGCTCAATAGTCCTTGCCAGTCATTTCAAGGACTTCCTATTTAATAGGATCTAGAGCTTGAGAGTTATTATTTTCCTTTGGTGGTGCTGTACTTTGTTGATTTTTCATATTTCTAATATCTTTCCTTTGGTGTTTAGTCATTGTGACAGGGGATTTCATGGCCCACTTGTTTGACCATAGTGTCTGGCTAGGACACTGCAGGGACTGCCAATTTGGCATAGCTGCCTTGGGGCCTGTGGGCTGGCAGCTTTGGCCTCTCTGGGTCATGGTGACTGGCCTGGGCTGGGGGTTCTGCGGTGCAGTGCCTGTCTGTTCTGGCACAGGTGACTTGGCATCCTGTGGGCCCAGTGGCTCTCAAGCCTCTATGGGTAGCACTGAATGACCTGGGCTGGGTGTCCCACGGCAGCATCTACCTGTTCTAGCATGGTTGGCTCATGGCCCTGTGGGCCCAGCAGCTCTCGGGCCTCTCTGGATGGTGCAGACTGGCCTGGGCTGGAGTTCCTGTGGCATTGCACCTGCCTGTTCCAGCACTGGCTTGTGGCCCTGTGGGCTTAGCAGCTCTCAGGCTTCTTTGGACAGCATGGACTGGCCTGAGCTGAGTTCCCATAGCGCAGTGCCTACCTGTTCTGGTATGGGTGGCTCAGGGCCTATGGACCAGTGGCTCTTGAGCCTCTCTGGGCAGCCTGGACTAGCCTAAAAGTTTTACATTTTAATGTAGTCAGTTTATCTATTTGTTCTTTTGCTGCCTGTGCTTTTGTGCTATATTCAAGAAATCATTGTCAAATCCAATGTCATGAAGCTTGTCCCCTATGTTTTCTTTGAAGAATTTTATACTTTTAGCTCTTATATTTAGGTCTTTGATCCCATTTGAGTTAATTTTTGTACATGGTGTTAGGTAAGGGTACAACTTCATTGTTTTGCATGTGGATATCCAGTTTTCACAACACATTTGTTGAAAAGATTGTTTCCCCAATGAATGGTCTTGACATTCTTGTTGAAATTCATTTGACCATTTTTGTGAGGGTTTGTTTCTGACTTTCTATTCTATTCCATTAGTCGATATGTCTGTCTTCCTGATAGTACCATACTCTTTTGGTTATTGTAGCTTTGAGCCCACAATGGGAACTTGGGCTGCTGTCTTCAAGACCACCATCCTGCCAGAGAGTTGGGTGGGGCAATGGTAAGTTAGAACATCACAAGATCTCCCACAGTGTTTTGATGGCTTTTCTCCTGATTAAGTGTTCATTTGGTCACTGTAAACATTTTACTCTCTTCCAGGTTTCCAATAAAGTTACTTCTGGCAGTTTTTACCAGTATTTTTTTTTCTTTTTTTACATGTGTGTGTTTCTGAGGAGGGATGAGTCTGCATAGCTTCCTACTCTGCCATTTTCTTTGACACCACTTCCCCAGCTCATTTTCTTTTTCTGTTTGATTTATTTTTAACACATCTTTTTTTTTTTCTTATTATATGTTCATTTCTGGAAACTCATAAAATATAATAATGAACCCAAACAAAAATGACATTAAAAAGCCAGTCTTGCCTGATGTCAACCAGTGCTAAAAATTTGAGAAATAGTCTTAGAATCTTTTCTGCCTGCATTATCTATTGTTTGATATTTGGATTGCTTACAACTTTTTGCTATTACAAACTCTCCAGAAGTTTGTACTATCCAGAAGTTTGAAACTATCCACAAATGCTCTATAGTTCATATAACTGTTTATAAATAAGAATTTTAAAAGGAAAATATCAAAAATAAACTATTAAAGAGGAGCAATAGTTTACAAAACTGCTCAAAGAAGAGATATAACTGGTACTTGAAAATTCAATTATGGGAAAACCTTAGTTCTCAGTGACATACCAATTTTAGTTGTAATTTTAATATTATGTGAGTATATGTATATATACAAACACATGTATGGAAAACATATATAATAATACACTCAACAATAAAACAAACTCTTATGAACCCAACACTTAGCATAATAATCCAACATTATCAATAGTTTGAGGGAAACAATAACTATCTTCAAGTATTTGAAAGACTGACAAATGAAGGAGAATTTAGAACTATTGGGAATGTACCTTTAGTTACTTTCTAAGAGTTGTGGCTACCAAAATATAAAACGCATTGCCAGGGGATGTAGTAAGACCCTTTTTACAGGCTAAGGTTGGATATCATGTCCTCGTGGACATGATGAAAATCTATGTTATAGACTGAATATTTGTATTCCCCCCAAATTCATATGTGAAGCCCTAACACCCAACATGATTGTATTTGGAGGTAGGAGCTGTGAGGAGGTGATAAAGGTTTAATGAGGTTAAAATATGATAGGTCTGGTGCTCTTATAAGAGGAAGAAGCACCAGAGCTTTCTCAGCTGTGTGGAGACACAGCAAGAAGACAGCGGTCTGCAAGCCAAGAAGAAAGCCTTCACCAGAGCCCAACCATATTGGCAGTCTGATCTCAGACTTCCAGCCTCCAGAGCTGTGAGAAAATATTTTTTTTATTGTTTTAACCACCCAGTCTATGGCATTTTGTTATGGCAGCCTAAACTGACTAGTACAATCAGTGGAAACAATCACTGGATGGATGGTTGCAATACATGACTTGACAACGGTAGAACTCTATTTAAAAAAACACCATATTTTAAAAGTTTTCTTAGAAACTAATTAATTCCTTCTAATGTCAAATTTACAGGCTTTTTTCTTAGTCCTTGCTCTTCTGGATCTTAGACTAATATACAATGTTGTTAATCATTCACTCTATGAAATCCTCTCCTCCTTTGGTTTCCACAACACATGACCTTTTGGTGTTCCTTCCTATTCCTCCTGACTTTATTCCAACTTCCATTTCACTCCAGTCTTCCTGATCATTCTTTCTCATTTGGTGATCTAATTCATTTGACTCACAAATCTATCCACATTTGCTGTATTCTTCTACATTAAAGTTCTACATTCTCCTCTACCTCCTGGAATTTTATGTGAATCTGTGTTTGACATCTCAAATTGAGTACATCCAAAGTAGACATTGTTCTTTAATTCTACTCCATCCATTCCTTGCTTTCCCAAATTCATTCAGTCGTCATGACCTGAATGTACTCTCTTCAAAATCTCTCAGTTGCACAAAATCTATACCCCAGGTTTCTTTCTATTTCTATTAAAATTGGGTCAAAAAGCGGGCCGGCCCGGTGGCGCACTGGAGAGTGCGCCACTTGGGAGCGTGGCGGCGCTCCCGCTGAGGGTTCGGATCCCATGTGGAGACCGGTTCCCACTCACTGGCTGAGTGCGGTGCGGGCGCAACACCAAGGGTTGCGATCCCGTTACCGGTCAGTAAAAAAGACAAAAAGGAAAAAAAAAATTGGGTCAAAAACTGTAACAAATGTCTTTCTAGAAAGATGAATTACAATAGTTAATTATTTGAGGGGAGGAATGACAAAGTGGAACCATTTGTTCTAGCTGAATTTTATTCTAAAGCTAAGTATGTAAAACAAATCACACTGAAACAGTTCTGGTTGAAGTGGGCAGGATGTACCTGGAATCCTTCGTATTCAGCATTTCTGTATTTTCTAAGAGCTGATTCCTGTGAAAGCTGTTGTCTTAGAAGTTTCAGGAGGAGCTTGTTTTCCCTCTTCCGTGCAAAAGAAAGAATGTGGGTTGAATAATGACCTAGAAACATTATAAGCATAGCTATCATGCTGTCCACACTTTTAATTAAGAAAACACAAGAAGATGGAATGTGTTAATGTGCTTATTCCAATCGAAGTTGCCAGTTAGTGCAATTAGTAACAAGTATTTGTTATAATTATGAGAACTTATTTAAATGGAAAGATTAATGTTCAAAACCTTTCTCTTTCTATACGTCTTTGCAATTTAGAATAAGGAATAGATTGTTAAAGCAAAGCATGGAAAGTATTAAGTGTAAGGGGAAAAAAGATGCATTTGACTACTGATTGTTTCTGTTATGTATAAACACTATGGATAGGATTAAAGAAGATATTTAAAATGTCTGTATTTGACAAGGTAGTGCTATCTAGAATATACAAAATACTGCTGCAAATCAACAAGAAAAACAGTAATCTCAATAGAAATATGGGCAAAGGATATGAAAAGTCAATTTACAAAAAAAGAAACCCAAATAGCTACCAAGCATTTAAAGAAATGCTCAAATAATTAGTATTCAGAGAAATATAATTAAAACAAAAGTAAAACATCACTTTACACCTAACAGACAAGTGGAATAATGTCAAGTGCAGGCAAGGATGCAGAACATTCACAGAATGCTAGTGGCAGTCAGTTTTAGTCAAATTACATTATGTGCTATGACAGTATTACCTGGGAATTCTGTAGCACTTTCAAATTGTATCCCAGCACATTTTCTTTATGTTAGACCAGAATCAATGGTCTGTCTCTGTATTTAATAGCAGAAGTAAGAGGGAGGTCTTCTCAGCATGAATAAACTTCTCAAGCTTGTTAGAGTAAGCAGTAAAGATTACCCTACATTCTGTGCAAAATAACCAACATGATTTCATCTCTCAGACTTGTGAACTCACAATGAGGCTATTGCTTCCTACAGTCTACTAACAGCCACCCTAGCAGCAGGTTTGCCTGATCTTGCTAGGGTGTTAACTTTCATATCTTAAGAAAGTGTCCCTAAGTCAATGAATTCTTGCTTATCTACTGTTCCATTTAGCCCTCCTGTATCAAGCATCCTCAAAGCCCAATGTCAGGATCAAGAATATAGTGATTCTTGCAATTCCTTCAGCTTATACTCTCTTTTACACCCTTATGAAGCTCAGCATCTGACTGGCAGAATTATTGGCTTGGTTGTCATTTGAAGACATGGGAATATCTTTTGAGAAAGTACCTGTTGCCTTGTGGGAGAAAGGGCTCTGCAGCATCTTTCATCGTGGGAGAAGGGCTGACTCTTATTAAGGAGAGAGGGACTACTTCTCTAAACTCTAAGGGTGTGGGGGTCTGCAGAACCAACATCCTTAGGGACATTAATCTAGTTGTCCCATCTTATATTTCAATCCTGGACTTTCCCAACCTGGGCCCTGATCCAAGCATAGCAGATCTGCTTTCACTAAGAATTCAAACTTCGAGAATCTATTTCATATTTAGTCTACCGCTTAGCTGTGTCTACTCAAATAATTAGTATTCAGAGAAATATAATTAAAACAAAAGTAAAACATCACTTTACACCTAACAGACAAGTGGAATAATGTCAAGTGTAGGCAAGGATGCAGAATATTCACAGAATGCTAGTGGTAGCAGTCAATTTTAGTCAAATTACATATATACTTTGACAGTATTTTATAACTGACTCTCACACTTAGCCTTTAACTGATTATAAATGCCCCTCAGAGTCTCTTTATCACTATGTAGGACAACAATGCAATGTAACAGTAACCAACCACTCCACTACCTTTGTGAAAGGCATTTCTCCCTCCCACCTTTCAATTGCCTGAATCTTCACACCTGCAATGGTGTCTCCTCTGCCAGGAAACACCAGGAATTTTCCCCAGGCCACTGCTAGTGAAATCTTTAACAATTCTGCTGCCACCTTATGCTGTGCCCTGCAGCCACTCAGGATGACTGTCCTCTTTCCCCACAAGGCAGTGAATTGGTCAGTCCTAAATTTTCTGACACTGCTTTATTAGATCCCAAGATAGGATCTGAGGTACAAGAGACTTATTAGAATTCATTTATGTGAAGAAAACAGTATGCATGCTGGAGGAGACAGAGAGACACTTTAGAATGCAGTGCAGGTCCGACCCTTGTGCAATAGAGAAGGAAGGAAGTAGAGTTGGATAGGAAAAGTTCCACGTGGCAGCGCAGCTCCAAAAAATATTTGGCCAAGTCTATGGGGAGTCCATAGTCAAAGTTACCCATCAGAGGAATCCCACTTCTCCCAGGAATGGGCCTCCCTTAGCAACCCTGCTGTGCTTAGTCTTAGGCTGGGAGGTACCTGTAGGGGGCCTCAGTGTGAGTGTACCTGCAGGCTCATAGCACAACAGATGAGCCAATGGTCAATTTTGTCCTCCAAAGCAGGAGATCTGACAGGCACATTTCCATGATCACCACAACCAGGGGTCCTTGCCTAAAGCTACACACAAAGATAGACTCTAACAATGGATTAGAGACTTAAGTGAGAAGGGAAAACATGATCATGTTAATACAAAGAAATGAAGAGGCTGAGGGAGGTGGGTATGTTAGAATGGATGTATTATGTAAGGCCAGAAGACCCAGTAGGGGCTATGTTTCATGGAAAAGCCCAAAGGGCATGATATTTCAGCCACTGGAAATGAACCGGTGAAAGGAGTTTGGGTAGGACTAAGAGGTTTAATGATGTCTCTCTTCTGCAGGCAAAGGCTGCCAATAGGAGCAGCAACCACAGAACTGCAATCATCCACAAAAATGACTGAACTCTGATGCAACAGAGGTCAAGTGGCAGCACTTAACTGCCAAAGCTAGGAACCCACAATAACTGTGACAAGTGTTAAGGCCAGAGGGATAGGCAAGGAGGCTTGACCCACAAAGAATTGTGGAGATGGCTAAATACGCATGGTATCATTAGAGGAAATAAACAGGCATCCAACAAGCATGCTGATCAACTCTACAACCAAAAAGGAAAAAAAAAAAAAGCACAAGTAGAAGAAGAGGAGGTGCTGTGTGATCATCCCAGTAGAAAGTCATGATCCTTTGCTCAGGTCCCAGCTTGAGGCAATTTTTGGATCCAGAGCCCATTGGCTGAAGAGGTGGCTGAGTCCCTGGGAGGAAGGACCCTGTTACACCATGGTAAGTATACACAGCAATAATCCCCGAAGTGCTTCTCCAGAGGGACCTACAGCCATTTATTTACTGGGTGATCATAAAACGGCAAGGGGAATACCCAGATGTTTTGAGGATTATTAGAAAGAGGATCTGAGTTGACACTGATACTGGGACACAAGGCATCATTACGGCTCTCCTGTTAGTGTGGATACTTATGGGGGCCGAGTATGTCCTGGATATGAGATTCTGGGTTTGTAGTTTCTTTCTTTTAGTACTTTAAAAATATTACTTATAGCCATCTTGTTCCCAGTGTTGCTGAGAAGTCTGATGTCATCTGATTCTTGTTCCTTTGTAGGTGACCTGCTCTTTCTCTCTAGTAGCCTGGTATCTTAAAATCTACTTTAATGTATCTAGGTATGAATTTTTCCTAACCCCCCCCCCCTTTTGGAACTCTATAAGCCTTTTTCATATAAAGGTTTTCATTTTTCTTTAATTATAAAAATTTAAACTTTGTTATTTTTTCAAATATTTCCTTATCTCCATTTTTAATATTTTACCCCCATTTGAGAATCTTATTATTGAGATGTTGTCATTTCTACTTCTATCTTCCATATCTCTGAAATTTAAAAATTTTGTTTTTATATTTTTATTTTTTCTTTTTGCCCTTCTGAGAGAGTTCCTCATTTTGAACTTCCAACTCATTCATTTATTCTTCAATTGCAACTGTCCTACTAATTATCTCATCAAATGTGTTTTTTTGTATTTAAATTCTTATATTTTCCAGGTCTAGTGTTTCCATTTGGTTCTTTTTCTAATACATTCTTATTCTTTTCCAGATGTTTAATGTGAGCACCGACAACTAATATCTTCCCATACCTCTTTAAGCGTGGAGATTATGTGTATCTTCTTGGTCTGTCTATTCTCATGCTTCTGCTTCAGAGGCTATATGTTATCTTCTCTATTGGCTTTCTTTTGAGGAAGTTGTACTAGTGAGTCTACTTATCTTGGACTATGATTTCATGTTTTCCAAGGGCCATTAGCTGCTTTATCTGACAGTGTAGACTATAAAAGGGCCTTTACCTGTGTCAGTCAAAGTGAGTTTAGGAAACAGGTCAGGGATAAATTTCAAGGTAGAGATCCCCAGGAGCCACAATAACTACTATTGTTCATTACCATTTTTTGACCCTCCAGCAGCTAACTCTTCTAGTGAGGATTTCACTGATAAACTCTTGGAGTGAAGCAGCAATGGGAGAAAGCAGTTTCCCTAAATTTTGATGTGCCAGTCCTGGAGGTCTGGAGGGGTAAGAATAGGAAGATGGTACCTGGAAGGAGCTGATTAGTGCTACCTTTTTCAGAAACTTTTCTCAGTGGGCTTTTCCCAGATACTTCCAAAATTGTTGGTCTGGATTGAAGAGATTTGTTTCTGGTTAAACATCGTCTCAAGGCAATATAGGTCAAGGCAGGGTGTTGGAAGATTCAAGAGTAAAATTCAAAAAGCTTTTCTCTCAACTATCCTCACTTTTCACTCCAGGCTTCAGCCACCTACCTTCCCCATACACTTCCATTCAAGATAGCCTCAGTCTCCTAGTTCTGGCCTGGAATCCATGTTTACCTCTCCCTTCTATAGTTTTCTGGAGTTGCTTTGGAGGAGGGAGCAAGTGCTCTATTATAGTTGACCATTATTGGCAAAACGAAAGCCCCCCCCCACACGCATATGTGTGCATACTTTTAAAATGATCTCATTTTGAAACAAAGAGTGGGCTTTTTAAGTGGGCCCTTTATAAGTGAGTGGATATATTTGTTTATATTGGTATTAACAGAGAGAAAAATGTGAAAGGATATACAAAACTTTAAATTTTGATTATTTTAGGAGAAAATTGGGGAGAAATTGCCACATTTTTCTGTGTACTACTTTATGTTGGGAAACAGCTCATATAAATTCATGGCTTGAAATGAAATTACAACAAACTATATTGTAAAAGTACCATGGACCAGGAGATGGCAGCATGGTAACATATTTGGTCTCAGTTTCTTTACTGTCCTTCCTACACATAAGTGCGGGTCACAGTGACCTGCTGTTTCTACATTTCTTGGATTTAACTGCCATAAAATGATATTAACAGATTGCACAATCCTATCTTTGTGTTATTTGGTTGGCTGCTTGCTTAAAATATCATTCGATGATTTTAATCTGTGTGAGTGAGGCTCTCTGATGTTCCTCCACGAGTTGTTACTGTTTTGCTTGGTTGCCATTAATACATCTTTCTGGGTTGTAACCAATACCCTCTTGATTTAAAAGACAAAAACAAAAACAAAAACTCTCTTAGATTCTTTAATATACCATTAATTGGAGAAGTTCTGGAATTTTTTTCTAAGGCAGATTGAAAAACAAGTTTCTGACCACTTCAGTCTCACCCAGGGGTCTCTGGCAGGCCTGCTATAGCTCATAGACAGTCCCCTCTCCACTAGTGGATCAGTGCCACCACAGGAAGGAGAACCTAAAAACAATTGTGCTATGCCTGGCCAGTCATGTTTTCCAAAGCATCTACTACTTTCAAGGGTAGTTTTCAAATACACTTTTACCTCTTTATGTGGTCTTGGGGGTGGGGACTTGGTTTTATATGAAATTATAGATTCAATGTCTATAATATGAGATTATAGATATCTAACACATAAGGGTTCAAGAAATGACTGGTAGAAGAATGAATAAGTGTTTTTATAAGTGATTGCATAGAACACTCTAGGTCAATGATGTCCAATAAATTTTCTGTGATGATGGAAATGTTCTAAATCTGTGTGGCCGAAATGGTAGTCACTAGTTACCACTGGCTAAGCATTGGTGCATGCAGCTATTTTGTGCTTGAAATGTGATTAGTATGACTGAAGAAATGAATTGCTACTTTATTCAACTTTAATTAATTTAAATTAAGTTTAAATTAATTAAACTTTAATTAATTTAATTCATCTGACTAGTGGCTACCTAATTGGACAGTTCAGGGTTTAGTACTCAATAATGTTACACAATTTTCTGTTCTATGCAATTTTCAGTGAATATATTTATTTCATACATATGTATATGAATTATTTGCCTGTAGCAGCTCAGCCTTCAAACAGCCTTCTTCTTCCAGCTTTCTCCAATCAGGTTCTATTTCCAAATGATATTAATTTGTCTAGGATTGTAATAGATATAAATGTGGTCATAAGAGATTGCCTTTTAATATTTCAATGCACCAGCATTATAAAAAGGAAGAGAAGAAAAATATTTCCAAACTCATGCAAGAAAATTGTAAGTGCATGATTTTTAACAATGACTTTTTTCTTCCTACTTTTGGCCTCATTGTATTGGTTCTCTGATGGGAGTGATTTTACCACCCAGGGGGCATTTAGCAATGTCTGAAGTCATTTTGGCTTGTTATAACCTAGTGGGGGGATGACAGGCTTCTTGTTTGTAGAGGCAAGAAATGTTGCTAAATATTCTACAATGCACAGGACAGTCTCTCTCTCTCCCCCAAGGAAGAATTATTTGTGACAAAACAGCAATAGCACCAAGGTTGAGAAAACCTGCATTATATGGTTGCTTCAAAGAGAATGAGTTTATTACCAATATATTTTAATGTATACAATATAATGTGATGTGGTGGAAGAGAACCTCTTACCTGATATAAAACCCAAAAGAAAATCTTAGCAGAGCAGTTATCTCACTAACTAAATTAATTGTAAACTGGGGGGAGGATACAAATAAAGATGCACAGAACAAGTTTGAGGTTTCTTGAATACTAGTTTATAGTCATGTACAGTACTACGAAATATGCAATTAAATACATACAAAAATGACCTTTCATCAAAATAATTAAACCATTCCAAAGGTACTCTCATGATTATTTTGACTATTTTCTATAAATACTATTGTGCAAAAAATGTATGCCATTTTCCGACAGTAAGTTTAAATATTACACAATAAGGTCTTTACTGAAATCTTGTATTAAATTGTTTATGAATGTCTAGTTTTATATTGGCTTTTTGGGTAAGTTGTTTATGAATATCTAATTTATATTGACTTCCCATTCTGCAGGTCCCTTAATTGTTCTGAAGTTGATCGAAAATAAAACTGTTTAAAAAATAAAATGCATTGAGATAACAAAACAGAAGTGAAAAGTAAATTTATACCAGGATTGGGACTTCTCCCATTTTTAGAGATGGAGCTGAAAGTAGCTCCTTCTCATTGAGTTCTTGTTTCTTTTCATTTCAATTTAATGAAAAGGTCAAGAAACTTTGCCTTTAATTTCTGAGTACAAATTTACATAGCTTAGAGCAGAATCCTGTGCTAGGCAATATTTCCAGTTCTCCTGATGTCTGATCCAAGGATTTATTCATTACTTCAAAATAAATATCAGAATAATTATTTAAAGAGATTAAAATCTGCACCACTAGGTGTAAATTGAAATGTCAACTTTTTTCAAGTTTAAAGAAGTTCAGTGCACATCTGAGGGCAAAGAGGAATGGACTCACAATAGTACCATTTCTTAAGTCCTGGGTTTGTGTCTAGTGCCCCCTCCCTCATTTGTGTTAGCATTGACCCATACTAATTCTCTTGACCTTCTAGTACAGTGGACCTACAGATTCTTAATGAGGATTATTTGATGGGGAGAGAAAAACTGTGGCACCATCAGGGAAGGGAGACATTCTCTGTCAGGAAAAAAATAGAGAATGCTTAACCTGTTGGTACTCATTGATTAAATGGCTAGATTGCTCTTAAAATGAATAGTCTGTAGTGGGGACAGAAAGATGAGCAAGGAAGTAATCAGAGACACATAGCAGCAACGGCAGATCTTTGTGGAGCTGACATTATCTTTTATGCTCATGGTCAGCAAAACACTTCAGACGATGTGAATAGGAAGCCTGCCTTCCTCATGTTTAAGGGGGAGTCATCAAATCACATTTGTTTGCATCTTGAACTCAAAAAACATACACATGGCAACATACATTAAACACAGTTTGCCAGAGACCACACCTGATAGTCATAGTTTGGATATAGAGGTGGTTGTTGCATTAGATGTTAGTTTTAGATTTAATCCAGTCCCGATAATAAGTCACTTTGGTATAAAGTCCAGGTTTGTTTTCTTTTCCACAGCCTATTCCCCAGCTTACTATTCCAATAAGATACCAGATATTTCTACCACGTGAAATAACCAGAGGTCCTCCAGAATCACCCTGGAGAAGAAGAAAAAAAATATGGTCAATGTGATGAATAAAGGGGTGTCAGAAATGAGACCTAATCAGTATCTGAATGTCTAATAAATTAATACTTTGAATTGAAATACACAAAGCTAATACTATTTTATTTACCTTTAGTATTAATACAATAGTGATCTTATTACTTACTTTCTGTTAATGGCTTCAGCTGGAGGGTAGTGTGAAGAAAGCTAAGGTTTCAGTTTTACCGTTGTAAAATTTTTAGTTTTGCTCTGTCTAAACAGGGACCACAAACTGAACCTAAGTCCAGGTGGCCAATTCTTACATAAATGATGACCTCAAGACTAGGCTAAAATGTCACCTCCTCCATGAAGTCTCCCCCAACTCGTTTAGCTAGAAACACTCTCTTGCTTTGAATTTGAATCTCATCTTGTTCCACTTACAGTGATTGATAGGAAGGCATTATGGACGTTGTATCAATAGGTTGCAGCGATAGGCTTGAGAGGAGGAAAATAAAGCAAAGGGCACTCCAAGCAAATGTGCACTATTTATTACTGAAAGACATTTGTTCCCAAACTAAGGTGGAATACCTAGCCCTAATGAACTGCTTTAAAGTATGTGAATCATGAGGACTTCCCTGTTATCATTCAAAAAAAAAAAAAAAAAATCCCGTGGAGTAATGGAGGGGTTTTGTTTGTTTGGTTTTTTTGTTGTTGTTGTTTTTAAGAGAAATGATCCTGTTTGAAGAGGCATGGTGTTCTAGAGCTTTGTGCCTTTAGCTCCCTTCCCTTCCATTTTCTTCCCATAATTCTTAGTCGTCTCCAGTGTTGGGTGGACACAGCATGAAAACCCTGGTCTACCAAACGCAGTTCTTCTCAACTCCTTTCCCTTAGGCCACATGCTAATTTTGGTCCTCAGTATTTTACTAGGCTAGTGGTGGGAGTATGAACCAATGGAAAGAGAGCATCTGCTTCTGTACAGATTTATTTATGTTTTTCCTCTAAGTCATGGGATCCAGTTGTACCTTGGACCACCCTGGTTGTTTCTTCTTCTCCTCAGAAAGTAAAGTGAGTGAGAGGAGATCTTGTATTCCAGAATATGTAGCCAAATGTAAATCTTATATTAATTTTTGTTACTTGTATGCTGTATTATTTAATTGCAAATTCATTGTGATTTTTTTTTAAAAATTGCTTCCTTTAGTAACTGCTGATGTACCTGGCAGTTCACAAAAAATTTGAATGAATAAGTGAATGAATGCGTATTACCATTACATGACAGACACCCATGGCAGATCAGTAGTGGTACCTTTGCATATAAGAAAAGCACACATATATGTCAAATTCTTAAAGCCATTCCTAATTCTTCAAAGAATTGTTACATTGCTGAACCCAGTTTCAAATGCTACAGGTAAAATATTTATTGTTTTAGTTATTTATTTTTAGTTCTTTAAATAGCCAGACTTTAGAACTGGTATACTTCTTAAATACTTAATGTTTAAAACTAAGAGAAAATGGTATTAATTTAGTTTCTGCATATAATTTGTAAGATAACACTTTAATATGAATATTAGAAAAAGTAGAAAAATATCTACTTTTTTTTGTTTTGTTTTGCCTCTAAATATTGTAATTCTATCCTAATGTAAGCTGTTTAAAGTCAAAGTTTTAGGCTACTGGAGCTACTGAGAGCATGGAGCAGGAGCTGGCAGAAGCCACAGCTGTGACCTTCAGATGGAGTTGCTTGGAGGTGGCAGGAGAGGAGAGGGCCTTGGTGGCCCCCAGGACAGCAAGACCACTAATAGGGTTCCCGTGGGCCCACGCAGGAGAGAGGAGCCAGAACAGCTGAAAAAGTGGAGCCATTCTGTGAGTCCTGTGGTGCAGGGCCCATCCCATGGGAAGTGTTTGGAGCACGGGTGGTGGGGAAGATGGGCCCACCAGGAGACACTGGGACACAGCAAGGACAGCTGATCTGCACCCCAATCAGCACAGGACCACTTGGAGGAGACTGGTTGGGAAAGCAGGATTGCATGGGGTGCAGTTTGATGAAAAAACTCAGGCCTAGATCAGAGTTTCTACGCAACCCAGATCCACTGGAGAACTGCAAGTACTTATAAGGTCAACCATTAAACCCTGAGCTGCACAAAAAGCCTTCCCTATGGAAACAGCAGCAAAGCAGCAATTTAGTTCAACCACACAGCTCAAGTACTGGTTCCCACAGGAAATTTCCCCATTTTAGAAGTAAGCAAAGGATGAAAAATTAGTTCCAGCCCAGGCACACCACCAGTGCCTTGGGGCCCACCTGGGGGCCCAGGGTATGGAGCCAGGGACCAGAACCCCCCCACAACCAAGCACACCACCAGCGCCAAGGAGCATGCCAAAAACACCACCTCCATGTGGGTGGCCCATCACAGGCACCACAGTAACCATGGCTGCCACGAAAGTGGCTAGACATCACGACCACCACACAGATGGTCCACCAGCCACTGGAGTGCATTGACATAAGGAGAGTCACCAGCAGAGACCAAAGAAAAGAAAAGGACGTTTCTCTCCACAAAGCTCATTCCAGAGTGACAGAAGAAGCTGCTGCTCTATGATAATAGTGGAGGAACTGAACACACCTCTCAGCATTGGACAGATCATCTAGGCAACAGATCAACAGAGTGACCATTAGTCTTTCAGAGGGTGAGAAAAAAATCTAGGGTTATCAGTGGTGGGAGAGGGGAGGGAGAGGGAGATAGGGAGAGATTGGACAAGGGGCATAAAGAATAAGTACAATTTGTAACAATATTCATACTAGTAATATTGATTTGATCCACATACATCAACACTGAATCCCCAAAATATGTATAATCAATTACGATTCAATAAAAAAAAGTCAAAGTTTTAGGCACCAGTGGGCAATGCTTTATTGGCCATGAGACAGCAGCTGATCCTGTCTCACAGTGTCCTGCAAGTAGTAGGGATTAGACACCTAAACGTTGGTTATGACTGTAGCTTGAAGCAATGATTGTATGGCTTCCTGGCCTGGTTTTTAGTATCAATCAGAGTCCTAATTTGCAGCTGGTGACCATTTTTTATAGGGTATGAAATGAGGAGCATGTCTTATGGTTTTTCCACTCCCTCTTTTTACATTCTTCATGGAGTCATGTGAAGTGACATTGGTCTGTGGTCAGTAAGACCATCCCTACTTAACAAAGTCATTTTTATGGATTTAAGTCTATTCTTACCTCACAGGCATCTAGTTTTCCTGTCAAGAATCCAGCACATATCATTCCTGTTGATACAGCACCACCATATACATTAACTTCATTGCATATATCATTACTTATGGTCTTTACTTCAACTTGTCGCAGAGTATTGGGAAGGGGACCTAAAGAAGAAAAAAATAAATAGATGAAGGATTTCTGTGTGGTTTCTGTGATAGTTAATTGTTGCATCTTTCAAAGGATGAATGAGTGATAAAACTTAAGTCTTGAAGTTGTAGGATTCTGGCACATTTACTCCAACTATCTTATTTAATCCTTGCAACAACCACCAAGATATATATGAATATTTTCTTTTTTAGTCGAGGAAACTGAAGCTTATCTGATTGGGCATTTTTCATAATCACACAGCTAAATGGGGGATAATGTTAGTTGTAATCCAAAGGTATTTCTCACCACCTGGGAGCATCTGTGACAGCCTACCCTACCTTGCCTGGAAATCAGCCTCATCACTTTACAAAGGACACAGCTATTTTGAAAAATGGGAATCCTTTAGGAAAAGCAGTAGAGAATAAGGCCATACTACCAGGAAGTAACTTAATACTGATGAAATCCTACTGCTTCATAAGAAAGACCATATTTGCTTTGATCATAGCTTAACTGACTATTCAAAACAAATACTGGGGTAAGTAATAAATACCAAGGTAAGAAATAGATCATGTTCTGTTACTTAATCACACATTTATTGGTTCAATATTATATGAAAAATATTATTTAGTTGCATGTAGTATTGTTTTAGCCATTACGTTCTCCTTAATCCCTGACAACAGCTTCCATTTTAAAGATTGCATTAATCCTTTATATAAAGATGGATGCTCTATTTATAACAGCTTCAAAGGCAATTGAGAGGATGACAGAGAGCAGTGTTATTGATTTGAGCAATGATTCAAGGTAATTCTGTCCTTAAGGGTCCTGGTCTTGGAGGTAGCAGATGAGAGTTTGAACACTATTTGCACAACTTATGATTATGTGACCTTGGGGAGGTTACTAAGCAACATTTTACTCACCTGTGAAAAGGAGAAAATGATGCCTATCTCAAATGTTTATTGTGAGAGTTAAAAATAATAAATATAATCAGCCATGATAGTAACTCACCCTATATTCAGTTCTCAATAAATGGAGCTATTGGAGTGAACTGTAGAGATTAGGGTTATACATTTAAAATTCTCGTTGTCTTAAACCCGAACTTCAATGTTAATGATAGATGGTGAGAAAGAGCTTTTGTAAGAGGAGACCTAGGTTTCTAAGTATTTTGTCATATTGTAAAGAATTTTAATTCTGTTTTTAAAGTTGTAAATTCACTCATTTAAAATTGACCATCTTGCTGAAAAACTAAGTCCAACTTCTCTATAGTCATTAAAGATTATCTAGAGTCTAGTCAATCTTTTCACTGCAGTCGTCATCTATAAGCATGGAAGGGTTGTTGTATGATCAGTTCCTATTTTCTCCACCTCTGATACTGCTTGAAATGCTTCCAGTGAGAAAATCTGTTCACCAACTGCTCTTTATACACAATGATAAACTATTTATTTGTGTAAGTGCCTCAGCAATATTCAATACTATCTATTTTGCTGTCTACAATGGCATTTAAATTTTTTAGGTATTCCCAGGCTTTAATCAACTGTATTCCAACTACTTATAATCTCTGTGTGACAATATTTATTTTAGCTTATTGGTCTAGTTTTAACTGGTCTATGCTTAGTTTTAAATTTTAAATGCTTATAATTCTTTAATATCAACTTAAAGAAAATCAATTCAAGTGCTTAACAATACAACAAGCTATTTTATAGTATCAACTATTTAAGGAAGAAAGTGTCCAGAGAATACAAAGTTTCTGTTTTGCAAGTGGTCTGGCAAAAAGATTTCTAATTAGATATGATTGAATACATCTTGGGAGGTAGGAGAAGACAACCTGAGTAGTCCGTGTTTCCATTTCAAAATGCAGAAAAAAATCCACAACCAAATATTTATTAATTAACCTTAGTCTGATGACTTACAAATTCATAACATTATTTCTAAAAACAATTCAACTTGTTAGAGTAGATAGCTCATCGCACAATAATCTGCACACTAATGGGCTTTGAATGATTCATGATGAAGTCCCAAATCATTCCCAAACTACTGCCCCAGGAGGAGGAGGTGTTTAGTTTACTTAGGTTCTACAGTAAATATAATGTTACTATTGAAGTGGTAGATGCTTTTCTTTCCTACTCTTATTTCCTTTATATTTAAGGATTCAAATCCCTTTCATACTCATCACTATTTCATATAGAACAATGCAGATTCCCCAAACATGAGGAAAATAACTTGCAGGTTATAATGATTGTGTTATACACCTGGACTCAATGTCAGAATTTTGGAGTGCATATTTTTAGAGAAGGGAGGCAGCCTTCTCTAAAAATCAACTGATAGACTCAATGGATAAAAGCTATACTTTGAGAGAATACATAAATAAAACAATGACTTCATAATAAGACCCTGGAACTAGAATCACAAATTTAAGGGCAGATTAAGCCATATATAAAAATTCAGCCAAGAGACATAGAAAATGGAGATCATCTGAGAACTTAAAGGCCTATGGTTTGCAGTTTATCATTGTTATTAAGTGTAGTAAAATGCCATAATTTCAATTTATAAAGTCTTAGGCTTAAGAACAACTCCATAGATATGTGGATCAGAGGGATCCTAATTAATATTTAGCTCCAAGTTAAGAACAACCATTCAGATTGCTTTCATAAGGCTATTTTTGTTTAGTTACATGACACATTACAGATAACCATTGCTAGTGCTTGAAAATCATATACTTTATGAATTATGCAGTCATAGCAAAATCTCTGCATATGAAAGATACCAACTGAAAGAAAAAATGATGGGAAGAAACATGCTTTAATAATTTTGAAAAGAAAGTTCTCACCAATTTCCAAAGTCCATAAAAGAAACAATAAAGAGACACAGAAACTGGAGATCATATCATAACTTAAAGGCCTACGGTTTGCAGTTTATCATTGTTATTAAGTGTAGTAAAATGCCATAATTTCAACTTACAGTCTCAGGCTAAGAACGGCTCCATAAATACTTGTAGTAGTAACAGTAATAGCCCAATTTTTGTGTATTCGCCATTATCTATTTTTTTGTTTGTTTGTATGTTCCATATTTGTTATGGGATATCTTAATTTCATCTCATATAGTTTGATTTTGTATTTCATTTTATCTTTTCATTCAAATGGAAGATAGGTTTGTACTTTTTGCTTTATTGTTTTTACTGACATACTCACCATTTGCTTTTAATGCTCCCCATCCAGTGACGAACACATTACTGCCAGGCAAGACTTCGAAAGTAGCGTCCGGGAGACAGACTCTGTGCACGTCATGGGAAAATGCGATGGGGGTGGAGAGCTTCACCACGGCAATGTCATCCTCGTGCTTATGGGCAGCATAGTTTTCATGAACAATAATTGACTGCACCTTTGTCCTCATCAGTGGAGGGCTTAGGGTTGTTCCAAAACTAGCCATCCATAGTTTGGGGTTTTTGTAACTGATCACAGATTAAAAGGAGTACAGTTGGTTCATTTCTGATCTAAAGTTGCCCAGAACTCTGGATGGGCATGAGACAAAGTGTGTGAGAAGGGCAAATTTCAAGTTGATTGGTACCTTCCCACCTTCTTATTTGAGACTACTCCCCTAGTACAGTTTTTCTTTCATCTAGCTGATAAATCCCTCATTCCAAGGCAGCTTAAATTGCTCTCCTTGAGAGGATTTATTTTTTAAAGAAAACAATATATTGTTGCCGTTTTTCATTATAAAAGTAACACAGATGAATTGAAGAAAATATAAATAAATAAAAATTAGAACTATGTACCCACACAGACACACATATACACTCATATTCATGCACAGTTATATAAATGTATGTTTAGCTATGAAGGACTAAAAATTGGAGCCACATTTTATATTTCATGTGAGATTTTCTCATGCTTTACTTTTACTTGGCATTTTATCCAGAATATTTTCCCATTTTATATGAATCACTGGGGTTACTGTATCTCTCTGTTATTTCCAGTGTCCCACATGTTGTCTTCAAAAAGCATACAAAGAATAAGAACACAGAACCAAAGATATTCATGTAGAATAGCCAGATATAGTTGTAGGTTGGAATATTATTAACAGAGTTTTTAAAAAAATCTACAAAGTATCTCAAGAAAACTGGCAAATGTGTTTAGTTTTTTGACAGTGTTGGCTTGTTCCTAGTTAACATCGAGATTGCTGGAGAGTATTTTTTCAGTTGGAGATGAAGATACTCTCTTTGATTTTTTTCTACTGTTCTTCAGTAATTGTCACTTCCTCCTAAAACTGCTGGATGATCATAAGTACCACTGGGAGGCCTAAGATGCTTATGAAGGAAATGTAAAAGAGAAAAGAGTTACAGGGTGTGAAGGTAAGAAAAAGAGGAGAAGGTGGTGGTCCTATGATTACAGACCGAGGACTTACGTGTCAAAACAGTGAGCAGCAGTCAGCAGCCACTCATGACTGATCAAAGATGCTCCACAGAAGTGGATGCCGTCCACTTGCAGGCTGGCTTGCCAGGGCCAGTCACCACTTTTTGCAATTTGACCATCAGCAATTCTTTCCATGGATGGGGATTCCTTCCCTAAACCACAACCTGTCAGAAGGGAATAAGATGACAATTTCCAGAGAGTTATAAATGTGTGTAGGTATGTTTGGCACATAGTTAAGCATGGAAACACTTATAGGCTTGACTTGACTTAAAAAAATGATTGAACTTAGCATTACATGGAATACTGTATTGATTCTTCACCTTAATAAAATGTGATTATTCACATTTTAGCTGATAACATTAAAAAAATATTTATCACCCTCCCTGGTGTATTTGTTTTTTTGTTTGTTTGTTTTGTTTTTTTTTCTTGACCGGTAAGGGGATTGCAACCCTCAGCATGGTGTTGTCTGCACCACGCTCAGCCAGAGAGTGCACCGGCCATCCCTATATAGGACCCGAACCCATGGCCGTGGCGCTACGAGCACCACACTCTCTGGAGTGAGCCACAGGGCTGGACCCTCCGTGGTGTATTTGAAGCAATTTCATTTTGAAGTTTGGTTTTTCATATTTTTCTGGGTCATGTTCTTATATGTAGCAGTTTACCCCAGTGACATTGACATTTTTGAGTGCTAAACGTACACTACGAGATTACTTCAAAAAGTTTGTGGAAAAATAGAATTAAAAGATAATATAAATCATTCCATGAGTTTTTGAAAACTCTTGTATTTACTGAAGAAAAATATCTTTGTACTCTTTAAAAATACTTGTCTAATATTACAACCATTACACTACTATACCATGAATATCAAAGTTTCCATAATAAAGTTAAAGGGTGTCATTTAACTCTAAGCAAAATTTTCTACATTAACAAAGAGAGACAAATAAACATAATAAAATAAAAGGAAATTATTAAAGAAATTATCAGTGAAGCTTTCTTTGAAGAAGAACAAGTATTTGCATGGAGTCCATATAGACATTCCCAATACGACTAGTAAATTTTTCCCTTGAGGAGAATAAAATCACATATCCATTTAGAGATATTATATGCTTTTGGGAGACAGTAAGCATGGGAATAATGGCAAAAGGTGTTTTGAGTTTTATTCTTTGAGTTATAAATATCTCAGTAATGATCTTCTTGAACTTACAGCTGTTCAGAATGTGCTCTGCTTGTGCTGCATTTATATCTGGGGGAAAAAAAAAACACCCAAGATGATTGTTCAGCAATGGCTATTATAATTTAAAATGCTATGCCTACATGACATGAATTTTTCTGGATGAGAGAAACTGCATTAGTCAGAAAATTTTTAATTTAAAGATAATAGAATAATATCCTGCAAAAGGGAGAGGCCTAGATGGAAATTAAACTCTTCTAGCTACATGGGGACTCTAGGAAAATGGTTCATGATTATAAAATCACTGGATTAGAGAAGGATATTTTTTGTCACAAAGGAGGACTGTGTCTAGGTAATTTATGCCATACCAGTTTATTGAAATGCAAGTTAAAATAGAGGAGGTCTAGGGCCACTTTTACATGTGCACTACTGTATGTCTGGAGACTGTCATTTGCACACTGGTGTTTATGTAAAGGCATTCAAAGCATCTTAGAAGCCTGGCATCTATGTTTGGTCCATGGATGCTCTCTGTGGAATCAAAATCCACCAATGTACTTAACAAATCCTTGAACTGCATTACCCTATTAGTCTTTTTTTTTTTTTCATAAAGCAAAATAGAGAAAAGCATGAACAGTGACTGTCTCCCCAAATTATTTGAATTATCCCTTATGCCAGCTAGTATAATGAGCAACCCAGATCCACATTTTCTCAAGTTAAAACTGGTGTGGAGTTTTGGTAAACCTGAGAATTAATGAATCTTTAGTTTAGGTCAAACTCTAAAGAGGAACATTGAGTTCATCTGCAGGGAACTATGTTTAGGGAGTTTACTAGAGTAAATCTCTTAGAACTAGGTTTTACCAGTAATAACACAACCCTCTAATGGCCTCCCTGGCCTGTAGAATAAACCTAAACTTCCTATCAGGACCTGCATGAAATGGCCCCTAATTATGTCTTTGATGTCATTTGAACTGCTCTTGCTCTTAGTTAGCCATTATTCAATGACCACCTTGGTTTTCTGTTTACTTGACTGTGCCAAAGTGTTCCTGCCTGCAATCTATGTCCTAGCAGCCCCCTTTGCCAGGAATGATTTTCCCTTGGCCTTTTTATATTTGGTTTCCCGTTGTCATATGTATCTCAGTTTAAAAACCCTCTCCTCAGAGAGGCCTTCCTTGACGACCAAGTCTAAAGTAGCCTCCTACTCTCTGTTCTCTGTGTGGAGTTTCACATCATTTGATATTACTTTGTTTACTTACTTACTCATCGGGTCATTATCTTTCTTACCAATTAGAATATTAATTCTATGAGAACAGAGACTTTCCTGGGAGAAATAAGGTCTCAATAAACACTTGCTGAGTGAATAAATGAATAGGAATAACAACAAATAATTTGCTAAGTCTAGTGTACCAGGTATTGTGATAAATGCTTATTTGCTTATTGTATCTTTACAATGATATTATGAAGCAAGTCTATGAAGGACATGATTTAGTAGTTTCTTCAAAAAGCTTGTCCTGCAACCATTTTATTGCAAGGCCAATTATAGTTTAGCACCACCCTCTATATGTCATGGATCAGTGAGAGAAGGGTGGAGTTATGGTTAGTTCCCAGCTAATTTTATCTAGACTCATCTCTATGTATGCAAAAACTATTGATCAACTTCTATGATGACGTTATACCTCACGTGTGAATATTATGCATTAGATGTGTTTCTCCTGCAGGATAAAAGAGGTTGAATAGCTCCGGTTCTAGAATAAAATTGTGTAGATTCACTTTCCCCTGCTCTTCTCCCATAAATACAACTATAGACTCTGAAAATTATTCATCAGGTATCAATAAAAGAACTCAGAAAGCAGGAAGAATGAAAATGGAATGGCTAGAGACCACAGAATTTGAGAAAGGACAAGTGGTGATTTTCCTGGGTTTTCTTTTTATCCCACATATATCCTGGACTGGGGACCAGAAAGGCCTGCAATCTGTAGCCATCAACAAGCGTAGACAAAAGAATTCCAAGAAAAGTCTGTTCTTCCTATCCAAAATACTGGAAAAGAGAAAAACAACAGAGACCTAGTGGGAAGCCCAAACTCCCTGCTTCACAGCCCAGGCCGGGTAGTCCATTCTGCCAGCAGGAAAGACAGCAGCAAGCCCTTGGCCATTCCAATCTCCACTTCACAGCCAGGGCACTAGCTGGCAGATAAATACATTCACAGGGACAGTATTAGCAGAGACCTGCCTATACCCAGTGGCACAAGGAGATCAGGCCCAGTGCACCCCTCCACAGAGGGTGGCCCATTGATATAAGGCATCCTAGAGAAGCACGCTCTACTCCCACGGATGGCACCAGCAGCAGGAATTAAGAGGAAGCTCCAGCAGACCAGAACAGCATTACAAGATTCTGAAAACTAAATTGTCATCGAAACAACAAAATAGTTGAGAATATACACTCCAAACCTAAGCAGGTGGACTACCTACTAAAATAGAAGAATTAAATAGGACATTAAACAGGATAAATAGACTCCTAACATAATGACTAAAGTGTTCAGAATACAAACAAAGATCACCAAACCCAAAATCAGGAAAACTACAACCTGAGTGAGAAAAACAATTAGCCAATGCCAATTCTGAGATGAATAAGATGCTGGAAGTATCTGATGAAGATTTTAAAGAGCTGCTGTAAAAATAATTTATAAATCAAATATAAATTTTCCTGAAACATTCTTTTATATGACTCCCATTTGCAACAACATGGATGAACCTGGAGAAACTTAGGTTGAGTAAAATAAGCAGATCACAGTGGGATAAACACTGCATGTGCTCACTCATATGTGAGAGCTAAGAGAGAAAGGAAGGAAGGAAGGAAAGACCACAGTAGTGCCATGGTCTAACAGAGGGAGGGAACATTCCTGGGGCTACAAAGTGGAGTTGGGGGGCGGCGGGGGGAAGTGGGGAGATAATTGGCTGGCAACAGTGGGTGCAAGGGTAATTTTTGGTAATGGGTATGCCCCCAGTGTGAATCTGGCCCTCACATCATGGGCAGGAGGGGTGAAAATTAGCTTTGCATCTCATGAATATTCTTAATGAAAAATAAATAAATAAATAATAAATTTTCGGGGCCGGCCCGGTGGCGCACTGGATAAGTGCACCGCTTGGGAAGCGCGGCGGCACTCCCGCCCGAGGGTTCGATCCCACATGCAGACCAGTTCCGGCTCACTGGCTGAGCGAGGCGCGGGAGCAACGCCGAGGGTTGCGATCCCGTTGCTGGTCCCCGGTCCGGTACGGGGGCAACACTGAGGGTTGCAATCCGTTGCTGGACACGGAAAAAGACAAAAAGACAAAAATAAATAAATAAATAAAATAATAAATTTTCTTGATACAAATGAAAAAATAGAAAAATCTCAGCAAAAAATGAAAGTTATAAAAGAGAACCAAATGGAAACTTATAGGCTTGAAGAATAAAATAACCAAAATAATAAAAAATTTAAAAAGCCAGCTTGCTGGATGGTGCCAATAGGGGAGCGGAATCAGTGAATTTGAAGAGAAGTTGATAGAATTTACTCAGTCTGGAGAACAGAGCAAAAGTGGAATAAAAACAAATGAACAAAGCCTCTGGGATTTCTGGGATAATAAAAGATCTAGCATTTGTATCATCACTTTTCCAGAATGAGAGATAAAAGAGTGTGAGACTAAAAAAGTATTTTTTAAAAAGTGGTTGAAAATTCCCCAACCTAGACAAAATACAGAGACCATAGATTCAAGAAGATGAGCAAACCCCAAATAGGATAAGCTCAAAGAAACTCACAACAAGACCCATCATATTTAAATTACTAAAAACTAAAGACAAAAAAAAGGTCCTTAAAAGCAGACAGAGAAAAACGGTACATTATCTATAAAGGAACAGCAATTCAAATTAACACTGGTTTTCTCACCTGAAATCATAGAGGCTAAAAGAAAGTGGCATAGCATTTTTCAAGGTCTGAAAGAAAAGAACTATTGACTCTGAATCCTATATCCAGTGAAACTATTAATGAGGAATGAAGAGGACTTAAGTATATTCTCAAATGAAAAGAAACTAAAATAATTTCTTTCTAACATACCTACTCTTAAATAATGGCTGAAGGAAGCTCTCCAAACAAAAAGCAAATGATAATGGAAGAAGGCTAGAACCTTCAGAAAGGAGAGAAAGACAAAATTGGTTAAAAAAAAAAAAAGGAAGGAAGAGTAAAAAAGAAAGAAGGAAAGAATCATGATAATATACTTTAAAAAGATAAAAAAAAAAAAAAAAAAAAAAAACCAAATGGGGCTATTAGGGGGGGGAAGGGG